>NW_024609637.1:0-12500 GCF_018296145.1 Oncorhynchus tshawytscha | reverse complement strand
GTCCTTTATGTGTTTGTAGAAAGACCACCAGGTCCTTTATGTGTTTGTAGAAAGACCACCAGGTCCTTTATGTGTTTGTAGAAAGACCACCAGGTCCTTTATGTGTTTGTAGAAAGACCACCAGGTCCTTTATGTGTTTGTAGAAAGACCACCAGGTCCTTTATGTGTTTGTAGAAAGACCACCAGGTCCTTTATGTGTTTGTAGAAAGACCACCAGGTCCTTTATGTGTTTGTAGAAAGACCACCAGGTCCTTTTATGTGTTTGTAGAAAGACCACCAGGTCCTTTATGTGTTTGTAGAAAGACCACCAGGTCCTTTATGTGTTTGTAGAAAGACCACCAGGTCCTTTGTGTTTGTAGAAAGACCACCAGGTGTGTTTGTAGAAAGACCACCAGGTCCTTTATGTGTTTGTAGAAAGACCACCAGGTCCTTTATGTGTTTGTAGAAAGACCACCAGGTCCTTTATGTGTTTGTAGAAAGACCACCAGGTCCTTTATGTGTTTGTAGAAAGACCACCAGGTCCTTTATGTGTTTGTAGAAAGACCACCAGGTCCTTTATGTGTTTGTAGAAAGACCACCAGGTCCTTTATGTGTTTGTAGAAAGACCACCAGGTCCTTTATGTGTTTGTAGAAAGACCACCAGGTCCTTTATGTGTTTGTAGAAAGACCACCAGGTCCTTTATGTGTTTGTAGAAAGACCACCAGGTCCTTTATGTGTTTGTAGAAAGACCACCAGGTCCTTTATGTGTTTGTAGAAAGACCACCAGGTCCTTTATGTGTTTGTAGAAAGACCACCAGGTCCTTTATGTGTTTGTAGAAAGACCACCAGGTCCTTTATGTGTTTGTAGAAAGACCAAGACCCAGGTCCTTTATGTGTTTGTAGAAAGACCACCAGGTCCTTTATGTGTTTGTAGAAAGACCACCAGGTCCTTTATGTGTTTGTAGAAAGACCACCAGGTCCTTTATGTGTTTGTAGAAAGACCACCAGGTCCTTTATGTGTTTGTAGAAAGACCACCAGGTCCTTTATGTGTTTGTAGAAAGACCACCAGGTCCTTTATGTGTTTGTAGAAAGACCACCAGGTCCTTTATGTGTTTGTAGAAAGACCACCAGGTCCTTTATGTGTTTGTAGAAAGACCACCAGGTCCTTTATGTGTTTGTAGAAAGACCACCAGGTCCTTTATGTGTTTGTAGAAAGACCACCAGGTCCTTTATGTGTTTGTAGAAAGACCACCAGGTCCTTTATGTGTTTGTAGAAAGACCACCAGGTCCTTTATGTGTTTGTAGAAAGACCACCAGGTCCTTTATGTGTTTGTTGTATGTGTTTGTAGAAAGACCACCAGGTCCTTTATGTGTTTGTAGAAAGACCACCAGGTCCTTTATGTGTTTGTAGAAAGACCACCAGGTCCTTTATGTGTTTGTAGAAAGACCACCAGGTCCTTTATGTGTTTGTAGAAAGACCACCAGGTCCTTTATGTGTTTGTAGAAAGACCACCAGGTCCTTTATGTGTTTGTAGAAAGACCACCAGGTCCTTATGTGTTTGTAGGTCCTTTATGTGTTTGTAGAAAGACCACCAGGTCCTTTATGTGTTTGTAGAAAGACCACCAGGTCCTTTATGTGTTTGTAGAAAGACCACCAGGTCCTTTATGTGTTTGTAGAAAGACCACCAGGTCCTTTATGTGTTTGTAGAAAGACCACCAGGTCCTTTATGTGTTTGTAGAAAGACCACCAGGTCCTTTATGTGTTTGTAGAAAGACCACCAGGTCCTTTATGTGTTTTGTAGAAAGACCACCAGGTCCTTTATGTGTTTGTAGAAAGACCACCAGGTCCTTTATGTGTTTGTAGAAAGACCACCAGGTCCTTTATGTGTTTGTAGAAAGACCACCAGGTCCTTTATGTGTTTGTAGAAAGACCACCAGGTCCTTTATGTGTTTGTAGAAAGACCACCAGGTCCTTTATGTGTTTTGTAGAAAGACCACCAGGTCCTTTATGTGTTTGTAGAAAGACCACCAGGTCCTTTATGTGTTTGTAGAAAGACCACCAGGTCCTTTATGTGTTTGTAGAAAGACCACCAGGTCCTTTATGTGTTTGTAGAAAGACCACCAGGTCCTTTATGTGTTTGTAGAAAGACCACCAGGTCCTTTATGTGTTTGTATCCTTTATGTGGTTTGTGTTTGTAGAAAGACCACCAGGTCCTTTATGTGTTTGTAGAAAGACCACCAGGTCCTTTATGTGTTTGTAGAAAGACCACCAGGTCCTTTATGTGTTTGTAGAAAGACCACCAGGTCCTTTATGTGTTTGTAGAAAGACCACCAGGTCCTTTATGTGTTTGTAGAAAGACCACCAGGTCCTTTATGTGTTTGTAGAAAGACCACCAGGTCCTTTATGTGTTTGTAGAAAGACCACCAGGTCCTTTATGTGTTTGTAGAAAGACCACCAGGTCCTTTATGTGTTTGTAGAAAGACCACCAGGTCCTTTATGTGTTTGTAGAAAGACCACCAGGTCCTTTATGTGTTTGTAGAAAGACCACCAGGTCCTTTATGTGTTTTGTAGAAAGACCACCAGGTCCTTTATGTGTTTGTAGAAAGACCACCAGGTCCTTTATGTGTTTGTAGAAAGACCACCAGGTCCTTTATGTGTTTTGTAGAAAGACCACCAGGTCCTTTATGTGTTTGTAGAAAGACCACCAGGTCCTTTATGTGTTTGTAGAAAGACCACCAGGTCCTTTATGTGTTTGTAGAAAGACCACCAGGTCCTTTATGTGTTTGTAGAAAGACCACCAGGTCCTTTATGTGTGTTTGTAGAAAGACCACCAGGTCCTTTATGTGTTTGTAGAAAGACCACCAGGTCCTTTATGTGTTTGTAGAAAGACCACCAGGTCCTTTATGTGTTTGTAGAAAGACCACCAGGTCCTTTATGTGTTTGTAGAAAGACCACCAGGTCCTTTATGTGTTTGTAGAAAGACCACCAGGTCCTTATGTGTTTGTAGACCACCAGGTCCTTTAGACCACCAGGTCCTTTATGTGTTTGTAGAAAGACCACCAGGTCCTTTATGTTTGTTTGTAGAAAGACCACCAGGTCCTTTATGTGTTTTGTAGAAAGACCACCAGGTCCTTTATGTGTTTGTAGAAAGACCACCAGGTCCTTTATGTGTTTGTAGAAAGACCACCAGGTCCTTTATGTGTTTGTAGAAAGACCACCAGGTCCTTTATGTGTTTGTAGAAAGACCACCAGGTCCTTTATGTGTTTGTGGAGAGACCACCAGGTCCTTTATGTGTTTGTAGAAAGACCACCAGGTCCTTTATGTGTTTGTAGAAAGACCACCAGGTCCTTTATGTGTTTGTAGAAAGACCACCAGGTCCTTTATGTCATGTGTTTGTGGAGAGACCACCAGGTCCTTTATGTGTTTGTAGAAAGACCACCAGGTCCTTTATGTGTTTGTAGAAAGACCACCAGGTCCTTTATGTGTTTGTAGAAAGACCACCAGGTCCTTTATGTGTTTGTAGAAAGACCACCAGGTCAGTTATGTGTTTGTAGAAAGACCACCAGGTCCTTTATGTGTTTGTAGAAAGACCACCAGGTCCTTTATGTGTTTGTAGAAAGACCACCAGGTCCTTTATGTGTTTGTAGAAAGACCACCAGGTCCTTTATGTGTTTGTAGAAAGACCACCAGGTCCTTTATGTGTTTGTAGAAAGACCACCAGGTCCTTTATGTGTTTGTAGAAAGACCACCAGGTCCTTATGTGTTTGTAGAAAGACCACCAGGTCCTTTAGAAAGACCACCAGGTCCTTTATGTGTTTGTAGAAAGACCACCAGGTCCTTTATGTGTTTGTAGAAAGACCACCAGGTCCTTTATGTGTTTGTAGAAAGACCACCAGGTCCTTTATGTGTTTGTAGAAAGACCACCAGGTCCTTTATGTGTTTGTAGAAAGACCACCAGGTCCTTTATGTGTTTGTAGAAAGACCACCAGGTCCTTTATGTGTTTGTAGAAAGACCACCAGGTCCTTTATGTGTTTGTAGAAAGACCACCAGGTCCTTTAGGTTTGTAGAAAGACCACCAGGTCCTTTATGTGTTTGTAGAAAGACCACCAGGTCCTTTATGTGTTTGTAGAGAGACCACCAGGTCCTTTATGTGTTTGTAGAAAGACCACCAGGTCCTTTATGTGTTTGTAGAAAGACCACCAGGTCCTTTATGTGTTTGTAGAAAGACCACCAGGTCCTTTATGTGTTTGTAGAAAGACCACCAGGTCCTTTATGTGTTTGTAGAAAGACCACCAGGTCCTTTATGTGTTTGTAGAAAGACCACCAGGTCCTTTCTGTGTTTGTAGAAAGACCACCAGGTCCTTTATGTGTTTGTAGAAAGACCACCAGGTCCTTTCTGTGTTTGTAGAAAGACCACCAGGTCCTTTTCTGTGTTTCCTTAGAAGAAAGACCACCAGGTCCTTTATGTGTTTGTAGAAAGACCACCAGGTCCTTTCTGTGTTTGTAGAAAGACCACCAGGTCCTTTATGTGTTTGTAGAAAGACCACCAGGTCCTTTATGTGTTTGTAGAAAGACCACCAGGTCCTTTATTTGTATGTGTTTGTAGAAAGACCACCAGGTCCTTTATGTGTTTGTAGAAAGACCACCAGGTCCTTTATGTGTTTGTAGAAAGACCACCAGGTCCTTTATGTGTTTGTAGAAAGACCACCAGGTCCTTTATGTGTTTGTAGAAAGACCACCAGGTCCTTTATGTGTTTGTAGAAAGACCACCAGGTCCTTTATGTGTTTGTAGAAAGACCACCAGGTCCTTTATGTGTTTGTAGAAAGACCACCAGGTCCTTTATGTGTTTGTAGAAAGACCACCAGGTCCTTTTTATGTGTTTGTAGAAAGACCACCAGGTCCTTATGTTATGTGTTTGTAGAAAGACCACCAGGTCCTTTATGTGTTTGTAGAAAGACCACCAGGTCCTTTATGTGTTTGTAGAAAGACCACCAGGTCCTTTATGTGTTTGTAGAAAGACCACCAGGTCCTTTATGTGTTTGTAGAAAGACCACCAGGTCCTTTATGTGTTTGTAGAAAGACCAGGTTTGTAGAAAGACCACCAGGTCCTTTATGTCAGGTCCTTTTCCTTTATGTGTTTATAGAAAGACCACCAGGTCTTTTGTGTTTGTATGTGTTTGTAGAAAGACCACCAGGTCTTTTATGTGTTTGTAGAAAGACCACCAGGTCCTTTATGTGTTTGTAGAAAGACCACCAGGTCCTTTATGTGTTTGTAGAAAGACCACCAGGTCCTTTATGTGTTTGTAGAAAGACCACCAGGTCCTTTATGTGTTTCCTTTATGTAGAAAGACCACCAGGTCCTTTATGTGTTTGTAGAAAGACCACCAGGTCCTTTATGTGTTTGTAGAAAGACCACCAGGTCCTTTATGTGTTTGTAGAAAGACCACCAGGTCCTTTATTTGTGTTTGTAGAAAGACCACCAGGTCCTTTATGTGTTTGTAGAAAGACCACCAGGTCCTTTATGTGTTTGTAGAAAGACCACCAGGTCCTTTATGTGTTTGTAGAAAGACCACCAGGTCCTTTATGTGTTTGTAGAAAGACCACCAGGTCCTTTATGTGTTTGTAGAAAGACCACCAGGTCCTTTATGTGTTTGTAGAAAGACCACCAGGTCCTTTATGTGTTTGTAGAAAGACCACCAGGTCCTTTATGTGTTTGTAGAAAGACCACCAGGTCCTTTATGTGTTTGTAGAAAGACCACCAGGTCCTTTATGTGTTTGTAGAAAGACCACCAGGTCCTTTATGTGTTTGTAGAAAGACCACCAGGTCCTTTATGTGTTTGTAGAAAGACCACCAGGTCCTTTATGTGTTTGTAGAAAGACCACCAGGTCCTTTATGTGTTTGTAGAAAGACCACCAGGTCCTTTATATGTGTTTGTAGAAAGACCACCAGGTCCTTTATGTGTTTGTAGAAAGACCACCAGGTCCTTTATGTGTTTGTAGAAAGACCACCAGGTCCTTTATGTGTGTTTGTAGAAAGACCACCAGGTCCTTTATGTGTTTGTAGAAAGACCACCAGGTCCTTTATGTGTTTGTAGAAAGACCACCAGGTCCTTTATGTGTTTGTAGAAAGACCACCAGGTCCTTTTATGTGTTTGTAGAAAGACCACCAGGTCCTTTATGTGTTTGTAGAAAGACCACCAGGTCCTTTATGTGTTTGTAGAAAGACCACCAGGTCCTTTATGTGTTTGTAGAAAGACCACCAGGTCCTTTATGTGTTTGTAGAAAGACCACCAGGTCCTTTATGTGTTTGTAGAAAGACCACCAGGTCCTTTATGTGTTTGTAGAAAGACCACCAGGTCCTTTATGTGTTTGTAGAAAGACCACCAGGTCCTTTTATGTGTTTGTAGAAAAGACCACCAGGTCCTTTATGTGTTTGTAGAAAGACCACCAGGTCCTTTATGTGTTTGTAGAAAGACCACCAGGTCCTTTATGTGTTTGTAGAAAGACCACCAGGTCCTTTATGTGTTTGTAGAAAGACCACCAGGTCCTTTATGTGTTTGTAGAAAGACCACCAGGTCCTTTATGTGTTTGTAGAAAGACCACCAGGTCCTTTATGTGTTTGTAGAAAGACCACCAGGTCCTTTATGTGTTTGTAGAAAGACCACCAGGTCCTTTAGGTCCACCAGGTCCTTTGTGTTTGTAGAAAGACCACCAGGTCCTTTAGAAAGACCACCAGGTCCTTTATGTGTTTGTAGAAAGACCACCAGGTCCTTTATGTGTTTGTAGAAAGACCACCAGGTCCTTTATGTGTTTGTAGAAAGACCACCAGGTCCTTTATGTGTTTGTAGAAAGACCACCAGGTCCTTTATGTGTTTGTAGAAAGACCACCAGGTCCTTTATGTGTTTGTAGAAAGACCACCAGGTCCTTTATGTGTTTGTAGAAAGACCACCAGGTCCTTTATGTGTTGTAGAAAGACCACCAGGTCCTTTCTGTGTTTGTAGAAAGACCACCAGGTCCTTTATGTGTTTGTAGAAAGACCACCAGGTCCTTTATGTGTTTGTAGAAAGACCACCAGGTCCTTTATGTGTTTGTAGAAAGACCACCAGGTCCTTTATGTGTTTGTAGAAAGACCACCAGGTCCTTTATGTGTTTGTAGAAAGACCACCAGGTCCTTTATGTGTTTGTAGAAAGACCACCAGGTCCTTTATGTGTTTGTAGAAAGACCACCAGGTCCTTTAGAGAAAGACCACCAGGTCCTTTATGTGTTTGTGTGTTTGTAGAAAGACCACCAGGTCCTTTATCCTTTATGTTTGTAGAAACCACCAGACCACCAGGTCCTTTATGTGTTTGTAGAAAGACCACCAGGTCCTTTATGTGTTTGTAGAAAGACCACCAGGTCCTTTATGTGTTTGTAGAAAGACCACCAGGTCCTTTATGTGTTTGTAGAAAGACCACCAGGTCCTTTATGTGTTTGTAGAAAGACCACCAGGTCCTTTATGTGTTTGTAGAAAGACCACCAGGTCCTTTATGTGTTTGTAGAAAGACCACCAGGTCCTTTATGTGTTTGTAGAAAGACCACCAGGTCCTTTATGTGTTTGTGAAAGACCACCAGGTCCTTTATGTGTTTGTAGAAAGACCACCAGGTCCTTTATGTGTTTGTAGAAAGACCACCAGGTCCTTTATGTGTTTGTGTCCTTTTATGTGTTTGTAGAAAGACCACCAGGTCCTTTATGTGTTTGTAGAAAGACCACCAGGTCCTTTATGTGTTTGTAGAAAGACCACCAGGTCCTTTATGTGTTTGTAGAAAGACCACCAGGTCCTTTATGGTCCTCCTTTTATGTGTTTGTAGAAAGACCACCAGGTCCTTTATGTGTTTGTAGAAAGACCACCAGGTCCTTTATGTGTTTGTAGAAAAGACCACCAGGTCCTTTATGTGTTTGTAGAAAGACCACCAGGTCCTTTATGTGTTTGTAGAAAGACCACCAGGTCCTTTATGTGTTTGTAGAAAGACCACCAGGTCCTTTATGTGTTTGTAGAAAGAAAGACCACCAGGTCCTTTATGTGTTTGTAGAAAGACCACCAGGTCCTTTATGTGTTTGTAGAAAGACCACCAGGTCCTTTATGTGTTTGTAGAAAGACCACCAGGTCCTTTATGTGTTTGTAGAAAGACCACCAGGTCCTTTATGTGTTTGTAGAAAGACCACCAGGTCCTTTCTGTGTTTGTAGAAAGACCACCAGGTCCTTTATGTGTTTGTAGAAAGACCACCAGGTCCTTTATGTGTTTGTAGAAAGACCACCAGGTCCTTTATGTGTTTGTAGAAAGACCACCAGGTCCTTTATGTGTTTGTAGAAAGACCACCAGGTCCTTTATGTGTTTGTAGAAAGACCACCAGGTCCTTTATGTGTTTGTAGAAAGACCACCAGGTCCTTTATGTGTTTGTAGAAAGACCACCAGGTCCTTTATGTGTTTGTAGAAAGACCACCAGGTCCTTTATGTGTTTGTAGAAAGACCACCAGGTCCTTTATTTGTGTTTGTTTGTAGAAAGACCACCAGGTCCTTTATGTGTTTGTAGAAAGACCACCAGGTCCTTTATGTGTTTTGTAGAAAGACCACCAGGTCCTTTATGTGTTTGTAGAAAGACCACCAGGTCCTTTATGTGTTTGTAGAAAGACCACCAGGTCCTTTATTGTGTTTGTAGAAAGACCACCAGGTCCTTTATGTGTTTGTAGAAAGACCACCAGGTCCTTTATGTGTTTGTAGAAAGACCACCAGGTCCTTTATGTGTTTGTAGAAAGACCACCAGGTCCTTTATGTGTTTGTAGAAAGACCACCAGGTCCTTTATGTGTTTGTAGAAAGACCACCAGGTCCTTATGTTATGTGTTTGTAGAAAGACCACCAGGTCCTTTGTTATGTGTTTGTAGAAAGACCACCAGGTCCTTTATGTGTTTGTAGAAAGACCACCAGGTCCTTTATGTGTTTATAGAAAGACCACCAGGTCTTTTATGTGTTTGTAGAAAAACCACCAGGTCCTTTATGTGTTTGTAGAAAGACCACCAGGTCCTTTATGTGTTTATAGAAAGACCACCAGGTCTTTTATGTGTTTGTAGAAAGACCACCAGGTCCTTTATGTGTTTGTAGAAAGACCACCAGGTCCTTTCTGTGCTTGTAGAAAGACCACCAGGTCCTTTCTGTGTTTGTAGAAAGACCACCAGGTCCTTTATGTGTTTGTAGAAAGACCACCAGGTCCTTTATGTGTTTGTAGAAAGACCACCCTTTATGTGTTTGTAGAAAGACCACCAGGTCCTTTATGTGTTTGTAGAAAGACCACCAGGTCCTTTATGTGTTTGTAGAAAGACCACCAGGTCCTTTAAAGACCACCAGGTGTGTTTGTAGAAAGACCACCAGGTCCTTTATGTGTTTGTAGAAAGACCACCAGGTCCTTTATGTGTTTGTAGAAAGACCACCAGGTCCTTTATGTGTTTGTATGTGTTTGTAGAAAGACCACCAGGTCCTTTATGTGTTTGTAGAAAGACCACCAGGTCCTTTGTAGATGTGTTTGTAGAAAGACCACCAGGTCCTTTATGTGTTTGTAGAAAGACCACCAGGTCCTTTATGTGTTTGTAGAAAGACCACCAGGTCCTTTATGTGTTTGTAGAAAGACCACCAGGTCCTTTATGTGTTTGTAGAAAGACCACCAGGTCCTTTATGTGTTTGTAGAAAGACCAGGTCCAGGTCCACCAGGTTTTATGTGTGTTTGTAGAAAGACCACCAGGTCCTTTATGTGTTTGTAGAAAGACCACCAGGTCCTTTATGTGTTTGTAGAAAGACCACCAGGTCCTTTATGTGTTTGTAGAAAGACCACCAGGTCCTTTATGTGTTTGTAGAAAGACCACCAGGTCCTTTATGTGTTTGTAGAAAGACCACCAGGTCCTTTATGTGTTTGTAGAAAGACCACCAGGTCCTTTATGTGTTTGGTCCTTTTGAAAGACCACCAGGTCCTTTATGTGTTTGTAGAAAGACCACCAGGTCCTTTATGTGTTTATGTCCTTTATTTGTGTTTGTAGAAAGACCACCAGGTCCTTTATGTGTTTGTAGAAAGACCACCAGGTCCTTTCTGTGTTTGTAGAAAGACCACCAGGTCCTTTATGTGTTTGTGAAAGACCACCAGGTCCTTTATGTGTTTGTAGAAAGACCACCAGGTCCTTTATGTGTTTGTAGAAAGACCACCAGGTCCTTTATGTGTTTGTAGAAAGACCACCAGGTCCTTTATGTGTTTGTAGAAAGACCACCAGGTCCTTTATGTGTTTGTAGAAAGACCACCAGGTCCTTTATGTGTTTGTAGAAAGACCACCAGGTCCTTTATGTGTTTGTAGAAAGACCACCAGGTCCTTTGTGTTTGTAGAAAGACCACCAGGTCCTTTATGTGTTTGTAGAAAGACCACCAGGTCCTTTATGTGTTTGTAGAAAGACCACCAGGTCCTTTATGTGTTTGTAGAAAGACCACCAGGTCCTTTATGTTTGTTTGTGTTTGTAGAAAGACCACCAGGTCCTTTATGTGTTTGTAGAAAGACCACCAGGTCCTTTATGTGTTTGTAGAAAGACCACCAGGTCCTTTATGTGTTTGTAGAAAGACCACCAGGTCCTTTATGTGTTTGTAGAAAGACCACCAGGTCCTTTATGTGTTTGTAGAAAGACCACCAGGTCCTTTATGTGTTTGTAGAAAGACCACCAGGTCCTTTATGTGTTTGTAGAAAGACCACCAGGTCCTTTATGTGTTTGTAGAAAGACCACCAGGTCCTTTATGTGTTTGTAGAAAGAAAGACCACCAGGTCCTTTATGTGTTTGTAGAAAGACCACCAGGTCCTTTATGTGTTTGTAGAAAGACCACCAGGTCCTTTATGTGTTTGTAGAAAGACCACCAGGTCCTTTATGTGTTTGTAGAAAGACCACCAGGTCCTTTATGTGTTTGTAGAAAGACCACCAGGTCCTTTATGTGTTTGTAGAAAGACCACCAGGTCCTTTATGTGTTTGTAGAAAGACCACCAGGTCCTTTATGTGTTTGTAGAAAGACCACCTGGTCCTTTATGTGTTTGTAGAAAGACCACCAGGTCCTTTATGTGTTTGTAGAAAGACCACCAGGTCCTTTATGTGTTTGTGGAGAGACCACCAGGTCCTTTATGTGTTTGTAGAAAGACCACCAGGTCCTTTATGTGTTTGTAGAAAGACCACCAGGTCCTTTATGTGTTTGTGGAGAGACCACCAGGTCCTTTATGTGTTTGTAGAAAGACCACCAGGTCCTTTATGTGTTTGTAGAAAGACCACCAGGTCCTTTATGTGTTTGTAGAAAGACCTTTATGTGTTGTAGAAAGACCAGGTCCTTTATGTGTTTGTAGAAAGACCACCAGGTCCTTTATGTGTTTGTAGAAAGACCACCAGGTCCTTTATGTGTTTGTAGAAAGACCACCAGGTCCTTTATGTGTTTGTAGAAAGACCACCAGGTCCTTTTATGTGTTTGTAGAAAGACCACCAGGTCCTTTATGTGTTTGTAGAAAGACCACCAGGTCCTTTATGTGTTTGTAGAAAGACCACCAGGTCCTTTATGTGTTTTGTAGAAAGACCACCAGGTCCTTTATGTGCTTGTAGAAAGACCACCAGGTCCTTTATGTGTTTGTAGAAAGACCACCAGGTCCTTTATGTGTTTGTAGAAAGACCACCAGGTCCTTTATGTGTTTGTAGAAAGACCACCAGGTCCTTTATGTGTTTGTAGAAAGACCACCAGGTCCTTTATGTGTTTGTAGAAAGACCACCAGGTCCTTTATGTGTTTGTAGAAAGACCACCAGGTCCTTTATGTGTTTGTAGAAAGACCACCAGGTCCTTTATGTGTTTGTAGAAAGACCACCAGGTCCTTTATGTGTTTGTAGAAAGACCACCAGGTCCTTTATGTGTTTGTAGAAAGACCACCTTTGTGTTTGTAGAAAGACCACCAGGTCATATGTGTTTGTAGAAAGACCACCAGGTCCTTTATGTGTTTGTAGAAAGACCACCAGGTCCTTTATGTGTTTGTAGAAAGACCACCAGGTCCTTTATGTTTTTGTAGAAAGACCACCAGGTCCTTTATGTGTTTGTAGAAAGACCACCAGGTCATGTTTTGTCCTCCTTTCTGTGTTTGTAGAAAGACCACCAGGTCCTTTATGTGTTTGTAGAAAGACCACCAGGTCCTTTATGTGTTTGTAGAAAGACCACCAGGTCCTTTATGTGTTTGTAGAAAGACCACCAGGTCCTTTATGTGTTTGTAGAAAGACCACCAGGTCCTTTATGTGTTTGTAGAAAGACCACCTTTATGTGTTTGTAGAAAAAGACCACCAGGTCCTTTATGTGTTTGTAGAAAGACCACCAGGTCCTTTATGTGTGTTTGTGTTTGTAGAAAGACCACCAGGTCCTTTATGTGTTTGTAGAAAGACCACCAGGTCCTTTATGTGTTTGTAGAAAGACCACCAGGTCCTTTATGTCA
>NW_024609636.1:275000-277500 GCF_018296145.1 Oncorhynchus tshawytscha | reverse complement strand
AACATTTTATATATTCCACCCCTGATGAAGAGCTAGCCTAAAGGACAAGGCTATAGCGAACATTTCATATATTCCACCCCTGATGATTAGCTAGCCTAAAGGACAACATGGCTAATGCTAACATTTGATATATTCCACCCCTGATGAAGAGCTAGCCTAAAGGACAACATGGCTAATGCTAACATTTGATATATTCCACCCCTGATGAAGAGCTAGCCTAAAGGACAACATGGCTAATGCTAACATTTAATATATTCCACCCCTGATGAAGAGCTAGCCTAAAGGACAACATGGCTATAGCGAACATTTAATATATTCCACCCCTGATGAAGAGCTAGCCTAAAGGACAACATGGCTAATGCTAACATTTTATATATTCCACACCTGATGAAGAGCTAGCCTAAAGGACAAGGCTATAGCAAACATTTAATATATTCCACCCCTGATGATTAGCTAGCCTAATGGACAACATGGCTAATGCTAACATTTTATATATTCCACCCCTGATGATTAGCTAGCCTAAAGGACAACATGGCTAATGCTAACATTTTATATATTCCACCCCTGATGATTAGCTAGCCTAAAGGACAACATGGCTAATGCTAACATTTTATATATTCCACCCCTGATGAAGAGCTAGCCTAAAGGACAACATGGCTAATGCTAACATTTTATATATTCCACCCCTGATGAAGAGCTAGCCTAAAGGACAACATGGCTAATGCTAACATTTAATATATTCCACCCCTGATGAAGAGCTAGCCTAAAGGACAACATGGCTAATGCTAACATTTTATATATTCCACCCCTGATGATTAGCTAGCCTAAAGGACAACATGGCTAATGCTAACATTTTATATATTCCACCCCTGATGAAGAGCTAGCCTAAAGGACAACATGGCTAATGCTAACATTTTATATATTCCACCCCTGATGAAGAGCTAGCCTAAAGGACAACATGGCTAATGCTAACATTTATATATTCCACCCCTTATGCTTTTGGTGTCATGACTTCTAAAGGAAGTCTAAGCCTCTCATTTTATACATTCCACCCAGTCTTCTAGACATCTCCGATCCATTTTTCATTTTCCATTTGTCTTGTCTTGTTTTCCCCACACACCTGGTTCTCATTTCCCTCATCATGTGTTGTGTATTTAACCCTCTGTTTCCCCCATGTCTTTGTGTGTTTATTCTGTTTCATGTTATGTGCACGTTAGTCTGTTGCGCCGGGTGGATACCAATTGTCATCTGTGGTCTTTTTCCCAGTTTTTAAAAAATCAATTTCAGTTGTGCTTCTTTTGCCGTTTGCCTGAATATATCGTTGATGTTTTGTTCTGCTAGATTGATGCCTTCTTCACTGTGAGTGAATGTGGTATCCAGAAAGTTATCTAAGAGTGTTTGGATATTTTGGTTACCGGTTGATTTCTGGTATTCTTCTGTGCTGTTTTGGGTCCGTCTGTATGAATGTCTGATGTTGTACAGCTGACTGGGCTGTGAATGTCTGATGTTGTACAGCTGACTGGGCTGTGATGTTGTACAGCTGACTGGGCTGTGATGTTGTACAGCTGACTGGGCTGTGATGTTGTACAGTGACTGGGCTGTGATGTTGTATGTTGTACAGTTTACTGGGCTGTGATGTTGTACAGTTTACTGGGCTGTGATGTTGTACAGTTTACTGGGCTGTGATGTTGTACAGCTGACTGGGCTGTGATGTTGTACAGTTTACTGGGCTGTGATGTTGTACAGCTGACTGGGCTGTGATGTTGTACAGCTGACTGGGCTGTGATGTTGTACAGCTGACTGGGCTGTGATGTTGTACAGCTGACTGGGCTGTGATGTTGTACAGCTGACTGGGCTGTGATGTTGTACAGCTGACTGGGCTGTGATGTTGTACAGCTGACTGGGCTGTGATGTTGTACAGCTGACTGGGCTGTGATGTTGTACATCTTACTGGGCTGTGAATGTCTGGTTGTTTCCATGTCTGTTCTATTGAGGAACAAGGTAATTTGGCTGTGATCAGACAGAGGTGTTAGTGGCTTGACAGTGAATGAGCTGAGAGAGAAAGGGTCCAAAAGTCCTTTAGGCTAGCTCTTCATCAGGGGTGGAATATATAAAATGTTAGCATTAGCCATGTTGTCCTTTAGGCTAGTGATGAACAGAGTTTAAATGTATTTACGCTAAGGTGTATGTAAACTTACAGTGAACTGTTTATTCCTATTCATTGAACAAGTAAACTTTTAGTCACTCTCTAGCTCTCTCTCTCCTCTCTCCCCTCTCTCTCCTCTCTCCCTCTGTCTTCCTCTCTCTCTCCTCTCTCCCTGCCTTCCATCTCTCTCCTCTCTCCCTCTCTCTCCTCTCTCCCTCTGTCTTCCTCTCTCTCCTCTCTCTCCCTCTCTCTCCTCTCTCCCTCTGTCTTCCTCTCTCTCTCTCTCTCCCTCTGTTCTTCCTCTCTCTCTCCCTCTCTCCCTCTGTCTTCCTCTCTCTCTCTCCTCTCTCCCTC
>NW_024609636.1:262500-270000 GCF_018296145.1 Oncorhynchus tshawytscha | reverse complement strand
CTTCCTTGACAACTAGACAACTTCCTTGACAACAGCTCTGCACTGCTCCAGGAAGTGCCAGAAGTGTGATTACCCTGACTTCTGCAGAGGTCCTATCACCGTAAATACCGTACGGCCAACGCAGACGTCAGAATGACCGTGCTGCGGCTTTATTAAGGCCCTCTGAAAACGGAGGACAGTGTTCGTAAGCTATCGGCACGTACTGCTGCACATGTCGATGTAGTCAGTTAGCTTTCCCTGTACCGTAGTGTGTCTGGCAGCCATCTTAGCTGTATCTGCCTCTGGCCTGGAGGTGACTGCAGACTTGAGCCGCCCTGACCTTTCTCTTATCTGTCCGGTGTGGAGAGCAGAGAGAACCGGAGGAGCCTGGTGCACTGCCCTGTAGGCCCAGCTGAGGGACACTGTCCTGGACTAGAGATAACAGAACTGCCCCTGAGCTCTGAGTCTCCGACCTCTACTCCATTCCTTCCTCCTCTTCCCTCTCTTCATCTCATCCCTTCATCTCATCCCTCCGTCTCATCCCTCCGTCTCATCCCTCCATCTCATCCCTTCGTCTCATCCCTTCATCTCATCCCTCCATCTCATCCCTCCATCTCATCCCTCCGTCTCATCCCTCTGTCTCATCCCTCCATCTCATCCCTCCGTCTCATTCCTCCGTCTCATTCCTCCATCTCATCCCTCCGTCTCATCCTCCGTCTCATCCCTCCATCTCATCCCTCTGTCTCATCCCTCCGTCCCATCCCTCCGTCTCATCCCTTCGTCTCATCCCTTCGTCTCATCCCTCTGTCTCATCCCTCCGTCTCATCCCTCCGTCTCATCCCTCCATCCCATCCCTCCATCTCATCCCTCCATCCCATCCCTCCATCTCATCCCTCCATCTCATCCCTCCATCCTATCCCTCCATCTCATCCCTCTGTCTCATCCCTCATCTCATCCCTCCATCCCATCCCTTCGTCTCATCCCTCCGTCTCATCCCTCCGTCTCATCCCTCCATCTCATCCCTCCATCTCATCCCTCCATCTCATCCCTCCGTCTCATCCCTCCATCTCATCCCTCCACCTCTGAGGAGACATGAGCAGACAGGAGGGGACAGGAAGTGGAAGAGGAAGGATGTCTGGATGTTTAACCCTTTACCATTACACAGCATGTAACAATGTGATGGAAGGGCCCATTTTTAATGTTGTTTGAGAGCCTGTGGTGCCGACGTGCTCTGGCTAAGATACTGACTTTATATGTCTTGGACAACGTGAACGTCTCCCTCAAAACAAGCTGTCAGAATGAACCTCTGTCAGCAATGATTGGCTTTCCTTGTGAGTTGTCGGCCAGCCAATCAGGAATAGACATTTCATGTTGAAAACAAGAGTTTGTGATCACCTTGTATCCTTTCTAGCTACAACAGTGGGTTAACCGTAGTGCACTACTAATAGTGCACTACTATTTGGTACAGTCATAACCTGTGTTTCTCTCTACCAGGATACTATTTGGTACAGTCATAACCTGTGTTTCTCTCTACCAGGATACTATTTGGTACAGTCATAACCTGTGTTTCTCTCTACCAGGATACTATTTGGTACAGTCATAACCTGTGTTTCTCTCTACCAGGATACTATTTGGTACAGTCATAACCTGTGTTTCTCTCTACCAGGATACTATTTGGTACAGTGATAACCTGTGTTTCTCTCTACCAGGATACTATTTGGTACAGTCATAACCTGTGTTTCTCTCTACCAGGATACTATTTGGTACAGTGATAACCTATGTTTCTCTCTACCAGGATACTATTTGGTACAGTCATAACCTGTGTTTCTCTCTACCAGGATACTATTTGCTGCCTCATGTTACCAGTAGCTTAACTCTTCACAGAGACACAACCTCAAATCAAATCAAATCAAATCAAATTTGATTTGTCACATACACATGGTTAGCAGATGTTAATGCGAGTGTAGCGAAATGCTTGTGCTTCTAGTTCCGACAATGCAGTAATAACCAACGATTAATCTAACCTAACAATTCCAAAACTACTACCTTATACACACAAGTGTAAAGGGATAAAGAATATGTACATAAAGATATGAATGAGTGATGGTACAGAGCAGCATAGGCAAGATACAGTAGATGATATCGAGTACAGTATATACATATGAGATAAGTATGTAAACCAAGTGGCATAGTTAAAGTGGCTAGTGATACATGTATTACATAAGGATGCAGTCGATGATATAGAGTACAGTATCTACGTATGCATATGAGATGAATAATGTAGGGTAAGTAACATTATATAAGGTAGCATTGTTTAAAGTGGCTAGTGATATATTTACATCATTTCCCATCAATTCCCATTATTAAAGTGGCTGGAGTAGAGTCAGTGTCATTGACAGTGTGTTGGCAGTAGCCACTCAATGTTAGTGGTGGCTGTTTAACAGTCTGATGGCCTTGAGATAGAAGCTGTTTTTCAGTCTCTCGGTCCCAGCTTTGATGCACCTGTACTGACCTCGCCTTCTGGATGACAGCGGGGTGAACAGGCAGTGGCTCGGGTGGTTGATGTCCTTGATGATCTTTATGGCCTTCCTGTAGCATCGGGTGGTGTAGGTGTTCTGGAGGGCAGGTAGTTTGCCCGCGGTGATGCGTTGTGCAGACCTCACTACCCTCTGGAGAGCCTTACGGTTGAGGGCGGTGCAGTTGCCGTACCAGGCGGTGATACAGCCCACCAGGATGCTCTCGATTGTGCATCTGTAGAAGTTTGTGAGTGCTTTTGGTGACAAGCCGAATTTCTTCAGCCTCCTGAGGTTGAAGAGGCGCTGCTGCGCCTTCCTCACGATGCTGTCTGTGTGAGTGGACCAATTCAGTTTGTCTGTGATGTGTATGCCGAGGAACTTAAAACTTGCTACCCTCTCCACTACTGTTCCATCGATGTGGATGGGGGGTGTTCCCTCTGCTGTTTCCTGAAGTCCACAATCATCTCCTTAGTTTTGTTGACGTTGAGTGTGAGGTTATTTTCCTGACACCACACTCCGAGGGCCCTCACCTCCTCCCTGTAGGCCGTCTCGTCGTTGTTGGTAATCAAGCCTACCACTGTTGTGTCGTCCGCAAACTTGATGATTGAGTTGGGGCGTGTATGACCACGCAGTCGTGGGTGAACAGGGAGTACAGGAGAGGGCTCAGAACGCACCCTTGTGGGGCCCCAGTGTTGAGGATCAGCGGGGAGGAGATGTTGTTGCCTACCCTCACCACCTGGGGCGGCCCATCAGGAAGTCCAGAACCCAGTTGCACAGGGCGGGGTCGAGACCCAGGGTCTCGAGCTTGATGACGAGCTTGGAGGGTACTATGGTGTTGAATGCCGAGCTGTAGTCGATGAACAGCATTCTCACATAGGTATTCCTCTTGTCCAGATGGGTTAGGGCAGTGTGCAGTGTGGTTGAGATTTCATTGTCTGTGGACCTATTTGGGCGGTAAGCAAATTGGAGTGGGTCTAGGGTGTCAGGTAGGGTGGAGGTGATATGGTCCTGACTAGTCTCTCAAAGCACTTCATGATGACGGATGTGAGTGCTATGGGGCGGTAGTCGTTTAGCTCAGTTACCTTAGCTTTCTTGGGAACAGGAACAATGGTGGCCCTCTTGAAGCATGTGGGAACAGCAGACTGGTATAGGGATTGATTGAATATGTCCGTAAACACACCGGCCAGCTGGTCTGCGCATGCTCTGAGGCGCGGCTGGGGATGCCGTCTGGGCCTGCAGCCTTGCGAGGGTTAACACGTTTAAATGTCTTACTCACTTCGGCTGCAGTGAAGGAGAGTCCGCATGTTTTCGTTGCAGGCCGTGTCAGTGGCACTGTATTGTCCTCAAAGCGGGCAAAAAACATTTAGTCTGCCTGGGAGCAAGACATCCTGGTCCGTGACTGGGCTGGGTTTCTTCCTGTAGTCCGTGATTGACTGTAGAACCTGCCACATGCCTCTTGTGTCTGAGCCGTTGACCTACAATACTGGCCTGTCCTTCAGTGACAAGGTAAATCATACTGGCCTGTCCTTCAGTGACAAGGTATGTCATACTGGCCTGTCCTTCAGTGACAAGGTAAGTCACACTGATCTTGACAAATGAGTGTGTGTGTGTGTCTGGTAACACTGCGTTCTGATTGGTTTCTCATTGACTATAACAGTATTATTGGGGCTTGACAAAGTAATTCAACCCTCTTCTCCAAAATGGGACCCATTTCCCTACATAGTGCACTACTTTTGGCCAGGGTCCTCAAAAGTAGGGCACTATGTAGAATAAGTGGGATTAGGGACGTAGGCGCAAATCTCCACATAGTACAATCTATACTGTTGTATAAAGCATTGTTTTAGAGTTCTTTGATTAGTTCACATGGATGAATGTAGATCTTCAACACCTGGGCTTCTAAACAACACCTGGGCTTCTAAACAACACCTGGGCTTCTAAACAACACCTGGGCTTCTAAACAACACCTGGTCTTCTAAACAACACCTGGGCTTCTAAACAACACCTGGGCTTCTAAACAACACCTGGGCTTCTAAACAACACCTGGGCTTCTAAACAACACCTGGGCTTCTAAACAACACCTGGGCTTCTAAACAACACCTGGGCTTCTAAACAACACCTGGGCTTCTTAACAACACCTGGGCTCTAAACAACACCTGGGCTTCTAAACAACACCTGGGCTTCTAAACAACACCTGGGCTTCTTAACAATACTGGGCTTCTTAACAACACCTGGGCTTCTAAACAACACCTGGGCTTTTAAACAACACCTGGGCTTCTAACAACACCTGGGCTTCTAAACAACACCTGGGCTTCTAAACAACACCTGGGCTTCTAAACAACACCTGGGCCTCTAAACAACACCTGGGCTTCTAAACAACACCTGCGCTTCTAAACAACACCTGGGCTTCTAAACAACACCTGGGCTTCTAAACAACACCTGGGCTTCCTAACAACACCTGGGCTTCTAAACAACACCTGGGCTTCTAAACAACACCTGGGCTTCTAAACAACACCTGGGCTTCTTAACAACACCTGGGCTTCTAAACAACACCTGGGCTTCTAAACAACACCTGGGCTTCTAAACAACACCTGGGCTTCTTAACAACACCTGGGCTTCTAAACAACACCTGGGCTTCTTAATAACAAATGGGCTTCTTAACAATACCTGGGCTTCTAAACAACACCTGGGCTTCTAAACAACACCTGGGCTTCTAAACAACACCTGGGCTTCTTAATAACAAATGGGCTTCTAAACAACACCTGGGCTTCTAAACAACACCTGGGCTTCTAAACAACACCTGGGCTTCTTAACACACCTGGGCTTCTAAACAACACTTGGGCTTCTTAACAACACCTGGGCATCTAAACAACAGCCGGGCCTCTAACAACACCTGGTCTTCTAAACAACACCTGGGCTTCTAAACAACACCTGGGCTCTTAACAACACCTGGGCTTCTTAACAACACCTGGGCTTCTAAACAACACCTGGGCTTCTAAACAACACCTGGGCTTCTAAACAACACCTGGGCTTCTAAACAACACTTGGGTTTCTAAACAACACCACCTAGGCTTCTAAACAACACATGGGCTAAACAACACCTGGGCTTCTAAACAACACCTGGGCTTCTAAACAAGACCTGGGCTTCTAAACAATACCTGGGCTTCTAAACAACACCTAGGCTTCTAAACAACACCTGGGCTTCTTAACAACAAATGGGCTTCTTAACAATAACACCTGGGCTTCTAAACAACACCTGGGCTTCTAAACAACACCTGGGCTTCTAAACAACACCTGGGCTTCTAAACAAGACCTGGGCTTCTTAACAACACCTGGGCTTCTAAACAACACCTGGGCTTCTAAACAACAACTGGGCTTCTAACAATACCTGGGCTTCAAACCTGGGCTTCTAAACAACACCTGGGCTTCTAAACAACACCTGGGCTTCTTAACAATACCTGGGCTTCTAAACAACACCTGGGCTTCTAAACAACACCTGGGCTTCTTAACAACAACTGGGCTTCTAAACAATACCTGGGCTTCTAAACAACACCTGGGCTTCTAAACAACACCTGGGCTTCTAAACAACACCTGGGCTTCTAAACAACACCTGGGCTTCTAAACAACACCTGGGCTTCTAAACAACACCTGGGCTTCTAAACAACAACTGGGCTTCTAAACAACACCTGGGCTTCTAAACAACCCTGGGCTTCTTAACAACACCTGGCTTCTAAACAACACCTGGGCTTCTTAACAACACCTGGGCTTCTAAACAACACTTGGGCTTCTAAACAACACCTGGGCTTCTTAACAACACCTGGGCTTCTAAACAAGACCTGGGCTTCTAAACAAGACCTGGGCTTCTTAACAATACCTGGCTTCTTAACAACACCTGGGCTTCTAAACAACACCTGGGCTTCTTAACAACAACTGGGCTTCTAACAACAATACCTGGGCTTCTAAACAACACCTGGGCTTCCTAACAACACCTGGGCTTCTAAACAACCTGGGCTTCTAAACAACACCTGGGCTTCTAAACAACACCTGGGCTTCTAAACAACACCTGGGCTTCTTAACAACAACTGGGCTTCTAACAATACCTGGGCTTCTAAACAACACCTGGGCTTCTAAACAACAACTGGGCTTCTAAACAACACCTGGGCTTCTAAACAACACCTGGGCTTCTAACAACACCTGGGCTTCTTAACAACACTTGGGCTTCTAAAACAACAACACCTGGGCTTCTAAACAACACCTGGGCTTCTTAACAACACCTGGGCTTCTAAACAACACCTGGGCTTCTAAACAACACCTGGGCTTCTTAACAACACCGGGGCTTCTAAACAACACCTGGGCTTCTTAACAACACCTGGGCTTCTAAACAACACCTGGGCTTCTTAATTACACCTGGGCTTCTTAATAACACCTGGGCTTCTTAACAACACCTGGGCTTCTAAACAACACCTGGGCTTCAACTAAACAACACCTGGGCTTCTAAACAACACCTGGGCTTCTTAACAACACCTGGGCTTCTTAACAACACCTGGGCTTCTAAACAACACCTGGGCTTCTAAACAACACCTGGGCTTCTAAACAACACCTGGGCTTCTTAACAACACCTGGGCTTCTAAACAACACCTGGGCTTCTAATAACAACCCCTTGGGCTTAACAACACCTGGGCTTCTAATAACAATACCTGGGCTTCTTAATAACAACACCTGGGCTTCTAAACAACACCTGGGCTTCTAACAACACCTGGGCTTTTAACAACACCTGGGCTTCTTAACAACACCTGGGCTTCTAAACAACACCTGGGCTTCTAAACAACACCTGGGCTTCTAAACAACACCTGGGCTTCTTAACAACACCTGGGCTTCTAAACAACACCTGGGCTTCTTAACAACACCTGGGCTTCTTAACAACACCTGGGCTTCTTAACAACACCTGGGCTTCTAAACAACACCTGGGCTTCTAAACAAGGTAGGGGATGTCACCTGTTATAATGAT
>NW_024609636.1:237500-257500 GCF_018296145.1 Oncorhynchus tshawytscha | reverse complement strand
TGGCCCAACACTCCAACCACTAGGCTACCTGCTGGTTACTGGCCCGACACTCTAACCACTAGGCTACCTGCTGGTTACTGGCCCAACGCTCTAACCACTAGGCTACCTTCTGGTTACTGGCCCAACACTCTAACCACCAGGCTACCTGCTGGTTACTGGCCCAACACTCTAACCACTAGGCTACCTGCTGGTTACTAGTCCAACACTCTAACCACTAGGCTACCTGCTGGTTACTGGCCCAACACTTTAACCCCTAGGCTACCTGCTGGTTACTGGCCCAACACTCTAACCACTAGGCTACCTGCTGGTTACTAGTCCAACGCTCTAACCACTAGGCTACCTGCTGGTTATCGGCCCAACACTCCAACCACTAGGCTACCTGCTGGTTAATGGCACAACACTCTAACCCCTAGGCTACCTGCTGGTTACTGGCCCAACACTCTAACCACTAGGCTACCTGCTGGTTACTGGCCCAATGCTCTAACCACTAGTCTACCTGCTGGTTACTGGCCCAACGCTCTAACCACTAGGCTACCTACTGGTTACTGGCCCAACGCTCTAACCACTAGGCTACCTGCTGGGTACTGGCCCAACGCTCTAACCACTAGGCTACCTGCTGGTTACTAGTCCAACTCTCTAACCACTAGGCTACCTGCTGGTTACTAGTCCAACACTCTAACCACTAGGCTACCTGCTGGTTACTGGCCCAACACTTTAACCCCTAGGCTACCTACTGGTTACTGGCCCAACGCTCTAACCACTAGGCTACCTGCTGGGTACTGGCCCAACGCTCTAACCACTAGGCTACCTGCTGGTTACTGGCCCAACACTCTAACCACCAGGCTACCTGCTGGTTACTGGCCCAACACTCTAACCACCAGGCTACCTGCTGGTTACTGGCCCAACACTCTAACCAGTAGGCTACCTGCTGGTTACTGGCCCAATGCTCCAACCACAAGGCTACCTTGAAAAAATATTGATTACATTTAGAAAAGTGTTTTTAAACTCATAATTGGAGAAATTCTACAAAATGTTTCTACTCGTCGTAAGTCCATTATGCATTTTGATCAGACAGGCTTTCATTTCACACCTCTACATTTAACTCACATTGACCAACCGGCAGAGACGTCATTAACACATACAGTAGTCACTGTGGTCTCAGGAAATACTGCCATTTTCCCAACTTCACCCTGAATAATTAAGGCAGTTGCTGGGTATAGTGATTCTTGCTGGGAGGGAGACAGAAGCACCCCAGACTGAGTCTGCTCTGGGATTGGCTGTGTAATAGTTACCTTCTTAACATTCTCTACCCGCCTCCCTTTAAGGAGAGCAGCCATTACTAATCACTAAGAGATGTTGTGTCTTCCTTACCTGGGGCCCTGTCAGCATCTCTCTGTCTCTCTGTCTGTCTCTCTCTCTCTCTCTCTCCCTCCCTCTCTAGCTCCCTCCTGTCTTCCTTACCTGGGGGCCCTGTCAGCATCTCTCTGTCTCTCTGTCTGTCTCTCTCTCTCTCTCTCCCTCCCTCTCTAGCTCCCTCCTGTCTTCCTTACCTGGGGCCCTGTCAGCACATAAATGAACAGGAATTAAGCAGAAATCCATACGTTTCTACCCTCCTCCTTCCCTTTCTTTCCTTGCCTCCCTTCCTCCCTTCCTATCTACCTCCCTCTCTACCTCCCTCCCCCGGTCTCCCTATCTACCTCCCTCCCTGTCTCCCTATCTACCTCCCTCCCTCCCTATCTACCTCCCTCCCTCCCTATCTACCTCCCTGTCTAGCTCCCTCCCTCCCACTCTACCTCCCTGTCTAGCTCCCTCCCTCTCTACCTCCCTGTCTAGCTCCCTCCCTCCCTTTCTACCTCCCTGTCTCCCTATCTACCTCCCTCCCTGTCTCCCTATCTACCTCCCTCCCTGTCTTGCTCCCTCCCTCCCTCTCTACCTCCCTGTCTCCCTATCTACCTCCCTCCCTGTCTCCCTATCTACCTCCCTCCCTGTCTTCCTCCCTGTCTCCCTATCTACCTCCCTGTCTAGCTCCCTCCCTCCCTCTCTAGCTCCCTCTCTACCTCCCTGTCTAGCTATCTCCCTCTCTATCTCCCTCCCTCTCTATCTCCCTCCCTCTCTATCTCCCTCCCTCTCTAGCTCCCTCCCTCCCTTCCTCCCTATCTCCCTCCCTCCCTCTCTATGTCCCTCTCTATCTCCCTCTCTCTATATCTCCCTCCCTATCTCCCTCCCTCCCTCTCTATCTCCATCCCTCCCTCTCCCTAGCTCCCTCTCTATCTCCCTCCCTCCCTATCTCCCTCTCTATCTTGCTCTCTAGCTCCCTCCCTCTATATCTCCCTCCCTCTCTATCTCCATCCCTCCATCCCTCTCTATCTCCCTCCCTTTCTAGCTCCCTCACCATCTCTCACCCTCTCTATCTCCCTCCCTCCCTCTCTATCTCCCTCTCTATCTCCCTCCCTCTCTATCTATCTCCCTCCCTCTCTATCTCCCTCCCTAGCTCCCTCTCTATCTCCCTCCCTCCCTATCTCCCTCTCTATCTTGCTATCTAGCTCCCTCCCTCCCTCTATATCTCCCTCCCTCCCTATCTCCCTCCCTCTCTAGCTCCCTCCCTCCATCCCTCTCTCTCTCCCTCCCTTTCTAGCTCCCTCTCTATCTCCCACACTCTCTATCTCCCTCCCTCCCCTCTATCTCCCTCCCTCCCTCTCTATCTCCCTCCCTCCTCTCTATCTCCCTCTCTATCTCCCTCACTCTCTATCTCCCTCCCTCCCTCTCTATCTCTCCCTCCCTCCCTCTCTATCTCCCTCCCTCCTCCCTGTCTCCCTATCTACCTCCCTGTCTAGCTCCCTCCCTCCCTCTCTAGCTCCCTCTCTACCTCCCTGTCTAGCTATCTCCCTCTCTATCTCCCTCCCTCTCTATCTCCCTCCCTCTCTCCCTCCCTCTCTATCTCCCTCCCTCTCTAGCTCCCTCCCTCTCTATCTCCCAATCCTCTCTATCTCCCTCCCTCTCTATCTCCCAATCCTCTCCATCTCCCTCCCTCTCTATCTTCCTCCTCTCTCTTTATCTTCCTCCCACCCTAGCTCCCTATCTCCCTCCCTCTCTATCTCCCTCCTCTCTCTTTATCTCCCTCCCTCTCTATCTCCATCTCTATCTCTTTTTCTCCCAATCTAGCTCCATCGCTCCCTCCCTCTCTATCTCCATCCCTCCATATCTCCCTCCCACTCTATACTCCTCTCTAGCTCCCTCTCTATCTCCCTCCCTCCCTACCACCCTCCATCTCTATCTTCCTCTCTATCTCCCTCTCTATCTCCCTCCCTCTCTATCTCCCTCTCTATCTCCCTCCCAACCCCCTCCCTCTCTATCTCCATCTATCTCCCTCCCTCCCTCCCTACTCCCCTCCCTCTCTATCTCCCTCTCTATCTCCCTCCTTATCTCCCTCTCTATCTTGCTCTCTAGCTCCCTCCCTCCCACTATATCTCCCTATCTCCCTCCCTATCTCCCTCCCTCTCTAGCTCCCTCCCTCCATTCCTCTCTATCTCCCTCCCTCCCTTTCTAGCTCCATCACTATCTCCCTCCCTCCCTATCTCCCTCTCTATCTTTCTCCCTCCCTCCCTATCTCCCTTCCTCCCTATCTCCCTCCCTCCCTCTCTATCTCCCTATCTATCACCCTCTCTCTATATCTCCCTCCCTATCTCCCTCCGTCCCTCTCTATATCCATCCCTCCCTCTCCCTAGCTCCCTCTCTATCTCCCTCCCTCCCTATCTCCCTCTCTATCTTGCTCTCTAGCTCCCTCCCTCTATATCTCCTCCCTCCTTTCTAGCTCCCTTACTATCTCCCACCCTCTCTATCTCCCTACCTCCCTCTCTATCTCCCTCCTCCCTCTCTATCTCCCTCTCTATCTCCCTCCCTCCCTCTCTATCTCCCTCCCTCCCTCTCTATCTCCCTCTCTATCTCCCTCTTTACCTCCCTCTCTATCTCCCTCCCTCTCTATCTCCCTCCCTAGCTCCTCTCTATCCCACTCCCTCCCTCTCTATCTATCTCCCTCCCTCTCTAGCTCCCTCCCTCCCTCTCTATCTCGCTCCCTCCCTCTATCTCCCTCTCTCTATCTTGCTGTCTAGCTCCCTCCCTCCCTCTATCTCCCTCCCTCCCTATCTCCCTCCCTCTCTAGCTCCTCCCTCCATCCCTCTCTCTCCCTCCCTCTCTATGTCCCTCCCTCTATATCTCCCTCCCTCCCTACCACCCTCCCTCTCTATCTCCCTCCCTCTCTATCTCCCTCTCTATCTCCCTATATCTCTCCCTCTCTATCTCCCTCTCCTCCCTCTCTACCCCTCCCTCTCTATCTCCTTCTATATATCCCTCCCTAACTACCCCCTCCTCTATCTCCTCTCTATCTCCTTCCCGCCCTATCTCCCTCTCTATCTTGCTCTCTAGCTCCCTCCCTCTATATCTCCCCCTCCCCTCCCCTCCCTCTCTATCTCCCTCCCTCCCTCTAGCCTCATCCCTCCATCCCTCTCTATCTCCCTCCTCCCTTTCTAGCTCCCTCACTATCTCCCTCCTCTCTATCTCCCTATCTATCTCCCTCTCCCTCCCTCTCTATATATCTCCTCCCTCCCTATCTCCCTCTCCCCTCCTATCTCCTTCCCTATCTCCCTCTCTATCTCCAAAAAAAAATCTCCATTTATCTCCTCCCTCCCTATCTCCATCTCTATCTATCTCCTCCCTCCCTATCTCCCTCTCTACCTCCCTCTCTATCTCCCTCCCTAGCTCCCTCTCTATCTCCCTCCCTCTCTATCTCCCTCTTTATCTATCTCCCTCCCTCTAGCTCCCTCTCTATCTCCCTCTACCCCCTCCCTCTCTATCTCCTTCTATATATCCCTCCCTAACTACCCCCTCCCCCTCTATCTCCCTCTCTATCTCCTTCCCGCCCTATCTCCCTCTCTATCTTGCTCTCTAGCTCCCTCCTCTATATCTCCCTCCCTCCCTCCCTACCCTCCCTCTCTATCTCCCTCCCTCCCTCTCTAGCCTCATCCCTCCATCCCTCTCTATCTCCCTCCCTCCCTTTCTAGCTCCCTCACTATCTCCTCCCTCTCTATCTCCCTATCTATCTCCCTCTCTATCTCCCTCCCTCCCTATCTCCCTTCCTCCCTCCCTCTCTCCCTCCCTCCCTCTCTATCTCCCTATCTATCTCCCTCCTCCCTCTCTCTATATCTCCTCCCTATCTCCCTCCCTAGCTCCCTCTCTATCCCTCCCTCCATCCCTAGCTCCCTCTCTATCCCTCCCTCCCTCCTATCTCCCTCTTTATCTATCTCCCTCCTCCCTATCTCTCCCTCCCTATCTCCTTCTCTATCTCCCCTCCCTCCTCCTCTCTATCTCCCTCCCTAGCTCCCTCCCATTTATCTCCTCCCTCCCTATCTCTATCTCTATCTCTATCTCCCTCCTCCCTATCTCCCTCTCTACCTCCCCTCTCTATCTCCCTCCCTAGCTCCCTCTATATCCCTCCCTATCCATCCCTCCCTCTCTATCCCTCCCTATCTCCCTCTCTATCTCCCTCTTTATCTCTCCCTCCCTCCCTCACCTCTCTCCCTCCCTCCCTATCTCCTTCTCTATCTATCCCCCCTCCCTCTCTATCTCCTCTCTCTATCTCCCTCTTTATCTATCTCCCTCCTCCTATCTCCCTCCTCCCTATCTATCTCCTTCTCTATCTCCCCTCCTCCCTAGCCCTCCTATCTCCTCCCTAGCTCCTCTCTATATCCCTCCCTATATCCCTCCCTAGCTCCTCTCTCTATCTCCCTCTCTATCTCTATCCCTCCCTCCCTGCTTCCTATCTCTCCCTCCTCTATCTTCTCCATCCTCCCTCTCCCTAGCTCCTCTCCCTCCCTCTATCTCCCTCCCTCCCTATCTCCCTCCCCTCCCTATCTCCCTCCCTCCTCTCTCTCCTATCTCCCTCCCTATCTCCCTCTCTCTATATCTCCTCCCTCTTCCTCCCTCCCTCTCTATATCCATCCCTCCCTTCCCTAGCTCCCTCTCTATCTCCCTCCCTCTCTATCTTGCTCCCTCCTCTATATCTCCCTCCCTCTCTATCTCCATCCCTCCTCTCCTATCTCCCTCCTCCCTATCTCCCTCCCTCCCTTCTCTCCTTCCCTATCTCCCTCTCCATTTATCTCCCTCCTCCCTATCTCCATCTCTATCTCCCTCCCTATCTATCCCCTTCTATATCTCCTCCCTAGCTCCTCCCCTCTCCCTATCTCCTCCCTAGCTCCTCTCTATCTCCCTCTTTATCTATCTCCCTCCCTCCCTATCTCTATCTTGCTCTCCTCCCTCCTCTATATCTCCCTCCCTCTATCTCCATCCCTCCCTCCCTATCTCCCTCCCTCCTATCTCCCTCCCTCCCTCTCTATCTCCCTTCCCTATCTCCCTCTCACTTTATCTCCTCCCTCCCTATCTCCATCTCTATCTATCTCCCTCCTCCCTATCTCCCTCTCTATCTCCTCTCTCTCTATCTCCCTCTATATCCCTCCCTATCCCTCCCTAGCTCCCTCTCTATATCCCTCCCTATCTCCTCTCTATCTCCCTCTCCATATCTCCTCCCTATCTCCCTCCCTCCCTCTCTATCTCATCCCTCCCTCTCCCTAGCTCCCTCTCTATCTCCCTCCTCCCTATCTCCCTCTCTATCTTGCCTCCTCCTCTCTATATCTCTCCCTCCCTATCTCCCTTCTCCCTATCTCCCTCCCTCCCTCTCTATCTCCCTCTCTATCTTCCTCTCTCTATATCTCCCTCCTATCTCCCTCCTCCCTATCTCCCTCTCTATCTTGCTCTCTAGCTCCCTCCTCTATATCTCCCTCTCTCTATATCTCCCTCCCTATCTCCCTCCCTCTCTATCTCCATCCCTCCCTCTCCCTAGCCCCTCTCTATCTCCCTCGCTCCCTATCTCCCTCTCTATCTTGCTCACTAGCTCCCTCCTCTATATCTCCCTCCCTCTCTATCTCCATCCCTCCCTCTCCCTATCTCCTCTCTATCTCCCTCCCCCTATCTCCCTCCCTCCTCTCTATCTCCCTCTCCATTTATCTCCCTCCCTCCTCCCTATCTCCATCTCTATCTCCCTCCTCCCTATCTCCCTCTCTACCTCCCTCTCTATCTCCCTCCCTAGCTCCCTCTCTATATCCCTCCCTATATCCATCCCTAGCTCCTCTCTATATCCTCCCTATCTCCCTCTCTATCTCCCTCTTTATCTATCTCCCTCCTCCCTATCGCCCTCTCCCCTCCCTCCCTATCTCCTTCTCTATCTATCTCCCTCCCTCCTCTCTATCTCCCTCCCTAGCTCCCTCTCCATTTATCTCCCTCCCTCCCTATCTCCCATCTCCTATCTCCCCCCTCCCTATCTCCTCTCTACCTCCCTCTCTATCTCCCTCCCTAGCTCCCTCTCTATATCCCTCCTATATCCATCCCTAGCTCCCTCTCTATATCCCTCCCTATCTCCCTCTCTATCTCCCTCTTTATCTATCTCCCTCCCTCCCTATCTCTCCTCTCCCTCCCTCCCTATCTCCTTCTCTATCTATCTCCCTCCCCCCTCTCTATCTCCCTCCTAGCTCCTCCTATCTCCCTCCCTAGCTCCCTCTATATCCTCCTATATCCCTCCCTCCCTCTCTATCTCCTCTCTATCTCCCTCTCTCTATATCTCCCTCCTATCTCCCTCCCTCCCTCTCTATCTCCATCCCTCCCTCTCCCTAGCTCCCTCTCTATCTCCCTCCTCCCTATCTCCCTCTCTATCTTGCTCTCTAGCTCCCTCCTCTATATCTCCCTCCTCCCTATCTCCTTCCTCCCTCCCTCTCTATCTCCCTATCCTCCCTCCTATCTCCCTCTCTCTATCTCCCTCCCTATCTCCCTCCCTCCCTCTCTATATCCATCCCTCCCTCTCCCTAGCTCCCTCTCTATCTCCCTCCCTCTCTATCTTGCTCTCTAGCTCCCTCCTCTATATCTCCCTCCCTCTCTATCTCCATCCCTCCCTCTCCTATCTCCCTCACTCCCTATCTCCCTCTCTCCCTCCCTCCCTATCTCCTTCTCTATCTATCTCCCTCCATCCCTCTCTATCTCCCTCCCTAGCTCCCTCCCTATCTCCCTCCCTAGCTCCCTCTCTATCTCCCTCTCTATCTCTCTCCCTCCCTCCCTGCTTCCCTGCCTCTCTCCCTCCCTGCCTCTCTCCCTCTCTTTCTCCCTCCCTAGCTCCCTCTCTATCTCCTCCCTCTCTAGCTCCCTCTCTATCTCCCTCCCTCCCTGCTTCCCTGCCTCCCTCCCTGCCTCTCTCCCTCTCTCCCTCTCATCCTTACCGTCTGCACCAGAACTCAGTTTGTTACTGTATATCATTACCGGGAGCAAATTAAACATTAGCTCTTCAACAGCCTAGCGCTTGTTTCGGCTAATTGCTAATCAGCAGTAAAAGTTGCCTGGCACGGAATATTGCTTACCATAAGCTAAAGGTAATTTACTTCTGCAGACGACGGTAGCTGGGAGCAAGGCCATACTGCGTGTGTGTGTGTGTGTGTGTGTGTGTGTGTGTGTGTGTGTGTGTGTGTGTGTGTGTGTGTGTGTGTGTGTGTGTGTGTCGAAGTGTGTGTGTGTGTGTGTGTTTTCACGTCTTTGTGCATGCGTGTTTGTCTGTGTGTGCATATGCGTGTATCTACAGTATGTATGTATGTGTGTGTGTGTGTGTGTGTGTGTGTGTGTGTGTGTGTGTGTGCATGTGCGTGTGTGTGTGTGTGTCTGTTGTCCAGAGTCCATAGCTAATTACCAGCGCTGCAGGGTGATGACAGTCAGTCAATGGAGATTAAGAACCGGGCCAAGAATGGAAATGCACCTTAATGCTGGAAAGAGAAAGAGCTATAAGAGCATCTGTCTGCATTTCTTTAATTCCTTTTCTCTCTCTTTTCATTAGTGGTGGAGGGAAGGAGGGATGGATGGAAGGATGGAGGGATGGAGGGATGGAGTGAAGGAGGGATGGATGGAAGGAGGGATGGAGGGATGGGGGAAGGAGAGATGTAGGGAAGGAGGGATGGAGGGAAGGAGGGATGGAGGGAAGGAGGGATGGAGGGAAGGATCGATGGAGGGATGGAGGGATGGAGGGAAGGAGGGACGGAGGGATGGGGGAAGGAGGGATGAGGGATGGAGGGATGGAGGGATGGAGGGATGGGGAAGGAGGGATGGAGGGATGGAGGGATGGAGGGATGGAGGGATGGGGGAAGGAGGGATGGGGAAGGAGGGATGGAGGGATGGGGAAGGAGGGATGGAGGGATTGGGAAGGAGGGATGGAGGGATGTGTGAAGGAGGGATGGAGGGATGGGGGAAGGAGGGATGGAGGGATGAAGGGATGGAGGGACAGAGGATGGAGGGAAGGAGGAAAGGAGGGAAGGAGGGATGGAGGGATGAAGGGATGGAGGGATGGAGGGACAGAGGGATGGAGGGAAGGAGGAAAGGAGGGAAGGAGGGATGGAGGGACAGAGGGATGGAGGGAAGGAGGAAAGGAGGGAAGGAGGGATGGAGGGATGGAGGGAAGGAGGGATGGAGGGATGGAGGGACAGAGGGACGGAGGGAAGGAGGAAAGGAGGGAAGGAGGGGTGGAGGGATGGGGGAAGGAGGGATGGAGGGAAGGAGGGATGGAGGGATGGAGGGATGGAGGGACAGAGGGATGGAGGGAAGGAGGAACGGAGGGATGGAGGGATGGAGGGAAGGAGGGGCGGAGGGATGGGGGAAGGAGGGATGGAGGGAAGGAGGGATGGAGGGAAGGAGGGATGGAGGGGGAAGGAGGGATGGGGAAGGAGGGATGGAGGGAAGGAGAGATGGAGGGAAGGAGGGATGGGGGAAGGAGGGATGGGGGAAGGAGGGATGGAGGGATGGAGGGATGGGGAAGTAGGGATGGGGGAAGGAGGGATGGAGGGAAGGAGGGATGGAGGGAAGGAGGGATGGGGAAGGAGGGATGGGGGAAGGGGGTGGAGGGATGGGGAAGGAGGGATGGAGGGATGGAAGAAGGAGGGAGAGGGAAGGAGGGATGGCGGGAAGGAGGGATGGGAAGGAGGGATGGGAAGGAGGGATGGGGAAGGCGGGATGGGGGCAGGAGGGAAGTAGGGATGGAGGGATGGAGGGGAGGGATGGGGGAAGGAGGGAAGGAGGGATGGAGGGATGGGTGAAGGAGGGAAGGAGGGATGGAGGGATGGGGGAAGGAGGGAAGGAGGGATGGAGGGAAGGAGGGATGGAGGGAAGAAGGGATGGAGGGATGGAGGGATGGAGGGATGGGGAGGGAGGGATGGGGAAGGAGGGATGGGGAAGGAGAGATGGAGGGAAGGAGGGATGGAGGGATGGGGGAAGGAGGGATGGAGGGATGGAGGGATGGGGGAAGGAGGGATGGAGGGATGGGGAAGGAGGGATGGAGGGATGGAGGGATGGGGGAAGGAGGGATGGAGGGATGGAGGGATGGGGGATGGAGGGATGGAGGGAAGGAGGGATGGAGGGATGGAGGGAAGGAGGGATGGAGGGATGGGGGAAGGAGGGATGGAGGGATGAAGGGATGGGGATGGAGGGATGGGGGAAGGAGGGATGGGGGAAGGAGGGATGGAGGGAAGGAGGGAGGGATGGAGGGATGGAGGGAAGGAGGGATGGAGGGAAGGAGGGATGGAAGGACGAGGGATGGAGGGAAGGAGGATGGAGGGATGGAGGAAGGAGGCATGGGGAAGTAGGGATGGGGGAGGGAGGGATGGAGGGAAGGAGGGAGGGATGGAGGGATGGAGGGAAGGAGGGATGGAGGGAAGGAGGGATGGAAGGACGGAGGGATGGAAGGATGGAGGGAAGGAGGGATGGAAGGAAGGAGGGAGGAATGGAGGGAAGGAGAGATGGAGGGATGGAGGGAAGGAGGGAGGAGGGATGGAGGGATGGAGGGAAGGAGGGATGGAGGGATGGAGGGATGGAGGGATGGAGGGATGGAGGGAAGGAGGGATGGAGGGATGGAGGGAAGGAGGGATGGAGGGATGGGGGAAGGAGGGATGGAGGGATGAAGGGATGGAGGGATGGAGGGATGGGGGAAGGAGGGATGGGGGAAGGAGGGATGGAGGGAAGGAGGGAGGGATGGAGGGATGGAGGGAAGGAGGGATGGAGGGATGGAGGGAAGGAGGGATGGAAGGACGGAGGGATGGAAGGATGGAGGGAAGGAGGGATGGAAGGAAGGAGGGAGGAATGGAGGGAAGGAGAGATGGAGGGATGGAGGGAAGGAGGGAAGGAGGATGGAGGGATGGAGGGAAGGAGGGATGGAGGAGGGAGGGATGGGGGAAGGAGGGAGGGATGGAGGGATGGAGGGAAGGAGGGATGGAGGGAAGGAGGGATGGAAGGACGGAGGGATGGAAGGATGGAGGGAAGGAGGGATGGAAGGAAGAGGGAGGAATGGAGGGAAGGAGAGATGGAGGGATGGAGGGAAGGAGGGAAGGAGGGATGGAGGGATGCAGGGATGGAGGGATGGGGAAGGAGGGATGGAGGGATGAAGGGATGGAGGGATGGAGGGATGGGGGAAGGAGGGATGGGGAAGGAGGGATGGAGGGAAGGAGGGAGGGATGGAGGGATGGAGGGAAGGAGGGATGGAGGGATGGAGGGAAGGAGGGATGGAAGGACGGAGGGATGGAAGGATGGAGGGAAGGAGGGATGGAAGGAAGGAGGGAGGAATGGAGGGAAGGAGAGATGGAGGGATGGAGGGAAGGAGGGAAGGAGGGATGGAGGGATGCAGGGAAGGAGGGATGGAGGGATGGAGGGATGGAGGGATGGAGGGAAGGAGGGATGGAGGGATGGAGGGAAGGAGGGATGGAGGGATGGGGGAAGGAGGGATGGAGGGATGAAGGGATGGAGGGATGGAGGGATGGGGGAAGGAGGGATGGGGGAAGGAGGGATGGAGGGAAGGAGGGAGGGATGGAGGGATGGAGGGAAGGAGGGATGGAGGGATGGAGGGAAGGAGGGATGGAAGGACGGAGGGATGGAAGGATGGAGGGAAGGAGGGATGGAAGGAAGGAGGGAGGAATGGAGGGAAGGAGAGATGGAGGGATGGAGGGAAGGAGGGATGGAGGGATGGAGGGATGGGGGATGGAGGGATGGAGGGAAGGAGGGATGGAGGGAAGGAGGGATGGAGGGATGGAGGAGGGATGGAGGGATGGAGGGATGGAGGGATGGAGGGAAGGAGGGATGGAAGGACGGAGGGATACAAGGATGGAGGGAAGGATGGAGGGAAGGAAGGAGGGAGGAATGGAGGGAAGGAGAGATGGAGGGATGGAGGGAAGGAGGGAAGGAGGGAAGGAGAGAAGGAGGGATGGAGGGAAGGAGGGGAGGGATGGAGGGATGGAGGGAAGGAGGGATGGGGGAAGGAGGGATGGAGGGATGGGGGAAGGAGGGATGGAGGGATGGAGGGATGGAGGGATGGGGGAAGGAGGGATGGAGGGATGGAGGGATGGGGGATGGAGGGATGGAGGGAAGGAGGGATGGAGGGAAGGAGGGATGGAGGGATGGGGGAAGGAGGGATGGAGGGATGAAGGATGGAGGGATGGGGGAAGGAGGGATGGGGGAAGGAGGGATGGAGGGAAGGAGGGAGGGATGGAGGGATGGAGGGAAGGAGGGATGGAGGGATGGAGGGAAGGAGGGATGGAAGGACGGAGGGATGGAGGGAAGGAGAGATGGAGGGATGGAGGGAAGGAGGCATGGGGAAGTAGGGATGGGGGAAGGAGGGATGGAGGGAAGGAGGGAGGGATGGAGGGATGGAGGGAAGGAGGGATGGAGGGATGGAGGGAAGGAGGGATGGAAGGACGGAGGGATGGAAGGATGGAGGGAAGGAGGGATGGAAGGAAGGAAGGAGGGAGGAATGGAGGGAAGGAGAGATGGAGGGATGGAGGGAAGGAGGGAAGGAGGGATGGAGGGATGGAGGGAAGGAGGGAAGGAGGGAAGGAGGGATGGAGGGATGGAGGGAAGGGGGGATGGGATTCTGGCATGAATAATGAAGTTAGTCTAATGCATGGAAACACAAAGCTTCCTGGTAGTTAGTCTCCAACACACAGCTTCCTGGTAGATAGTCTCCAACCCAAAGCATGGTGGTGGAGGTAGTTAGTCTCCAACACACAGCATGGTGTGGAGGTAGTTAGTCTCTAACACACAGCATGGTGTGGAGGTAGTTAGTCTCTAACACACAGCTTCCTGGTAGTTAGTCTCTAACACACAGCTTGGTGTGGAGGTAGTTAGTCTCTAACACACAGCATGGTGTAGAGGTAGTTAGTCTCTAACACACAGCATGGTGTGGAGGTAGTTAGTCTCTAACACACAGCTTGGTGTGGAGGTAGTTAGTCTCTAACACACAGCATGGTGTGGAGGTAGTTAGTCTCCACAGCATGGTGTGGAGGTAGTTAGTCTCCAACACACAGCTTCCTGGTAGATAGTCTCCAACACAAAGCATGGTGTGGAGGTAGTTAGTCTCCACAGCATGGTGTGGAGGTAGTTAGTCTCCAACACACAGCATGGTGTGGAGGTAGTTAGTCTCTAACACACAGCTTGGTGTGGAGGTAGTTAGTCTCTAACACACAGCATGGTGTAGAGGTAGTTAGTCTCTAACACACAGCATGGTGTGGAGGTAGTTAGTCTCTAACACACAGCATGGTGTAGAGGTAGTTAGTCTCTAACACACAGCATGGTGTGGAGGTAGTTAGTCTCTAACACACAGCTTGGTGTGGAGGTAGTTAGTCTCTAACACACAGCTTGGTGTGGAGGTAGTTAGTCTCTAACACACAGCTTGGTGTAGAGGTAGTTAGTCTCTAACACACAGCTTGGTGTAGAGGTAGTTAGTCTCTAACACACAGCATGGTGTGGAGGTAGTTAGTCTCTAACACACAGCTTCCTGGTAGTTAGTCTCTAACACACAGCATGGTGTGGAGGTAGTTAGTCTCTAACACACAGCTTCCTGGTAGTTAGTCTCTAACACACAGCTTCCTGGTAGTTAGTCTCCAACACACAGCATGGTGTGGAGGTAGTTAGTCTCTAACACACAAACGGCTGAACTCTTGCCGACCCCCCTGCCCTTCTGACTCAAGATCTCTCCTTTCTCTTCTTCAATGTCCTATCTCAACAAAATGAATAAAATGTATTTTAAATAGGAATAAAGAAAGAGAACAATGTTCTATATACAGAGCCCTCCCAGCTGAATGGGATCTTTACAGAGATGTGTTCTGTGGTAAACAGGAAGTAACCCTCCCAGCTGAATGGGATCTTTACAGAGATGTGTTCTGTGGTAAACAGGAAGTAACTCTCCCAGCTGAATGGGATCTTTACAGAGATGTGTTCTGTGGTAAACAGGAAGTAACCCTCCCAGCTGAATGGGATCTTTACAGAGATGTGTTCTGTGGTAAACAGGAAGTAACCCTCCCAGCTGAATGGGATCTTTACAGAGATGTGTTCTGTGGTAAACAGGAAGTAACCCTCCCAGCTGAATGGGATCTTTACAGAGATGTGTTCTGTGGTAAACAGGAAGTAACCCTCCCAGCTGAATGGGATCTTTACAGAGATGTGTTCTGTGGTAAACAGGAAGTAACCCTCCCAGCTGAATGGGATCTTTACAGAGATGTGTTCTGTGGTAAACAGGAAGTAACCCTCCCAGCTGAATGGGATCTTTACAGAGATGTGTTCTGTGGTAAACAGGAAGTAACCCTCCCAGCTGAATGGGATCTTTACAGAGATGTGTTCTGTGGTAAACAGGAAGTAACCCTCCCAGCTGAATGGGATCTTTACAGAGATGTGTTCTGTGGTAAACAGGAAGTAACCCTCCCAGCTGAATGGGATCTTTACAGAGATGTGTTCTGTGGTAAACAGGAAGTAACCCTCCCAGCTGAATGGGATCTTTACAGAGATGTGTTCAGTGGTAAACAGGAAGTAACCCTCCCAGCTGAATGGGATCTTTACAGAGATGTGTTCTGTGGTAAACAGGAAGTAACTCTCCCAGCTGAATGGGGTCTGTACAGAGATGTGTTCTGTGGTAAACAGGAAGTAACCCTCCCAGCTGAATGTGATCTGTACAGAGATGTGTTCTGTGGTAAACAGGAAGTAACCCTCCCAGCTGAATGTGATCTGTACAGAGATGTGTTCTGTGGTAAACAGGAAGTAACCCTCCCAGCTGAATGTGATCTGTACATAGATGTGTTCTGTGGTAAACAGGAAGTAGCACCTTTCTAATGCTGTCCTCCTCATCTGTCCTTCAATCTCATCCTGGCTGTGGCGCTATAAACCATATGGAGACACAAGCAGAGACAACGGTTCTCATAATGAACTATCTCCCATCAGATTGGTTTTCAGTCCCACATGCAATATTGTTTATCCACCCTTTCAGTGTATGTGTTCATGTAGACTAGCGGTTAGAGGCAGGGTAGCCTAGCGGTTAGAGGCAGGTAGCCTAGCAGTTAGAGGCAGGTAGCCTAGCGGTTAGAGGCAGGGTAGCCTACCGGTTAGAGGCAGGTAGCCTGGTGGTTAGAGGCAGGTAGCCTAGCGGTTAGAGGCAGGTAGCCTAGTGGTTAGAGGCAGGTAGCCTGGTGGTTAGAGGCAGGTAGCCTAGTGGTTAGAGGCAGGGTAGCCTAGTGGTTAGAGGAAGGTAGCCTGGTGGTTAGAGGCAGGTAGCCTGGTGGTTAGAGGCAGGTAGCCTGGTGGTTAGAGGCAGGTAGCCTAGTGGTTAGAGGCAGGGTAGCCTAGTGGTTAAAGGCAGGTGGCCTAGCAGTTAACCCACTGTTCCTAGGCAGTTAACCCACTGTTCCCTAGGCAGTTAACCCACTGTTCCCTAGGCAGTTAACCCACTGTGCCTAGGCAGTTAACCCACTGTTCCTAGGCAGTTAAGCCACTGTTCCTAGACCAGTTAACCCACTGTTCCTAGGCAGTTAACCCACTGTTCCTAGACCAGTTAACCCCACTGTTCCTAGGCAGTTAACCCACTGTTCCTAGACCAGTTAACCCACTGTTCCTAGGCAGTTAACCCACTGTTCCTAGGCAGTTAACCCACTGTTCCTAGGCAGTTAACCCACTGTTCCTAGGCAGTTAACCCACTGTTCCTAGGCAGTTAACCCCACTGTTCCTAGGCAGTTAACCCACTGTTCCTAGACCAGTTAACCCACTGTTCCTAGGCCAGTTAACCCACTGTTCCTAGACCAGTTAACCCACTGTTCCTAGATCAGTTAACCCACTGTTCCTAGGCCAGTTAACCAACTGTTCCTAGACAGTTAACCCCACTGTTCCTAGGCAGTTAACCCACTGTTCCTAGACCAGTTAACCCACTGTTCCTAGACCAGTTAACCCACTGTTCCTAGGCCAGTTAACCCACTGTTCCTAGACCAGTTAACCCACTGTTCCTAGACCAGTTAACCCACTGTTCCTAGGCAGTTAACCCCACTGTTCCTAGGCAGTTAACCCCACTGTTCCTAGGCAGTTAACCCCACTGTTCCTAGGCAGTTAACCCCACTGTTCCTAGACCAGTTAACCCACTGTTCCTAGGCAATTAACCCACTGTTCCTAGGCAGTTAACCCACTGTTCCTAGACCAGTTAACCCACTGTTCCTAGGCCAGTTAACCCACTGTTCCTAGGCAGTTAACCCCACTGTTCCTAGGCAGTTAACCCACTGTTCCTAGGCAGTTAACCCACTGTTCCTAGGCAGTTAACCCACTGTTCCTAGGCCAGTTAATCCCACTGTTCCTAGGCAGTTAACCCACTGTTCCTAGGCAGTTAACCCACTGTTCCTAGACCAGTTAACCCCACTGTTCCTAGGCAGTTAACCCACTGTTCCTAGGCCAGTTAACCCACTGTTCCTAGGCAGTTAACCCACTGTTCCTAGGCAGTTAACCCACTGTTCCTAGGCAGTTAACCCACTGTTCCTAGGCAGTTAACCCCACTGTTCCTAGGCAGTTAACCCACTGTTCCTAGGCAGTTAACCCACTGTTCCCTAGGCAGTTAACCCACTGCTCCTAGGCAGTTAACCCACTGTTCCTAGGCAGTTAACCCACTGTTCCTAGGCCAGTTAACCCACTGTTCCTAGGCCAGTTAACCCCACTGTTCCTAGACCAGTTAACCCACTGTTCCTAGGCCAGTTAACCCACTGTTCCTAGACCAGTTAACCCACTGTTCCTAGGCCAGTTAACCCACTGTTCCTAGACCAGTTAACCCACTGTTCCTAGACAGTTAACCCCACTGTTCCTAGGCAGTTAACCCACTGTTCCTAGACCAGTTAACCCACTGTTCCTAGACCAGTTAACCCACTGTTCCTAGGCCAGTTAACCCACTGTTCCTAGACCAGTTAACCCACTGTTCCTAGGCAGTTAACCCACTGTTCCTAGGCAGTTAACCCACTGTTCCTAGACCAGTTAACCCACTGTTCCTAGACCAGTTAACCCACTGTTCCTAGGCAGTTAACCCCACTGTTCCTAGGCAGTTAACCCCACTGTTCCTAGGCAGTTAACCCCACTGTTCCTAGGCAGTTAACCCCACTGTTCCTAGACCAGTTAACCCACTGTTCCTAGGCAATTAACCCACTGTTCCTAGGCAGTTAACCCACTGTTCCTAGACCAGTTAACCCACTGTTCCTAGGCCAGTTAACCCACTGTTCCTAGACCAGTTAACCCACTGTTCCTAGACAGTTAACCCCACTGTTCCTAGGCAGTTAACCCACTGTTCCTAGACCAGTTAACCCACTGTTCCTAGGCAGTTAACCCACTGTTCCTAGGCAGTTAACCCCACTGATCCTAGGCAGTTAACCCCACTGTTCCTAGGCAATTAACCCCACTGTTCCTAGGCAGTTAACCCACTGTTCCTAGGCAGTTAACCCCACTGTTCCTAGGCAGTTAACCCCACTGTTCCTAGGCCAGTTAACCCACTGTTCCTAGGCAGTTAACCCACTGTTCCTAGACCAGTTAACCCACTGTTCCTAGGCCAGTTAACCCACTTTTCCTAGACCAGTTAACCCACTGTTCCTAGACAGTTAACCCACTGTTCCTAGGCCAGTTAACCCACTGTTCCTAGACCTGTTAACCCACTGTTCCTAGGCAGTTAACCCACTGTTCCTAGGCAGTTAACCCCACTGTTCCTAGGCAGTTAACCCCACTGTTCCTAGGCAATTAACCCCACTGTTCCTAGGCAGTTAACCCACTGTTCCTAGGCAGTTAACCCCACTGTTCCTAGGCAGTTAACCCCACTGTTCCTAGGCCAGTTAACCCACTGTTCCTAGGCAGTTAACCCACTGTTCCTAGACCAGTTAACCCACTGTTCCTAGACCAGTTAACCCCACTGTTCCTAGGCCGTCATTGTAAAATAAGAATTTGTTCTTAACTGACTTGCCTAGTTAAATAAAGGTACAAATAAAGAAATGACAACTCCTGGAACAAGTGTCTCTCATCTAGCCTTGATTCAAGTCCAACATAACTGGAAACCAAAATGTTAAGCAGTGGGGGTTGGTTGGGTTTGGGGAGGAGGAAGAGGAGGAGGTGTGTCTCCAAGCATCAGAAGCCCTCGTCTGTCCGTCTGTAGAATGAATCCCCAGTCAGATCAATATGTCGTTATAGATCATAATCACGTGAAGCGTATAAATCGCCTAAAACCTATCAATTATAGAGAGAGAGAGATAGAGGACCTGGCCTCCACCCCGGTCCCAGCCTCCAAATCCTGTCCCTCAGCCGTCTCCCTCCTCCTGCCTGGATAGTGATCTGTAGATTGTGTCCGGATCATAGGAGACGTGCCCAGCCTAGGCTGATAGCAGATTAATGACCACTCTGGGGGAGATACATCTCAGGCAGGCTGGGGAGAGAGAGAGAGAGATAAATATAATTTGGTCTGGGATCTACTATAATTATGACCTGTAAGACACGAAGCAGCTCTCTGCTCTCTGGTCAGTAGATGAAATAACAGAGGTGCTAGAGAGAGAGAGAGAGAGAGAGAGAGAGAGAGAGAGAGAGAGAGAGAGAGAGAGAGAGAGAGAGAGAGAGAGAGAGGCACTAACTACATCACAGAGTAGAGAGGGAAAGGGAGAGAGAGAGAAAAATCATTGACTATTGACAGACTCAGTGAGCAGAGCCTTGCTATTGAGAAAGGCCGCCGTAGGCAGACCTGGCTCTCAGGAGAAGACATGCTACGTGCTCACTGCCCACAACATGAGGTGGAAACTGTACTTCCTAACCTCTTTTTATTTCAAATTTTTATTTCACCTTTATTTAACCAGGTAGGCTAGTTGAGAACACCTTTATTTAACCAGGTAGGCTAGTTGAGAACACCTTTATTTAACCAGGTAGGCTAGTTGAGAACAGGTTCTCATTTACAACTGCGACCTGGCTAAGATAAAGCAAAGCAGTTCGACACATACAACAACACAGAGTTACACATGGAGTAAAACAAACATACAGTCAATAATACAGTAGAAAAAGTCTATATACGATGTGTGCAAATGAGGTAAGATCAGGGAGGTAAGGCAATAAATAGGCCATGGTGGTGAAGTAATTACAATATAGCAATTAAACACTGGAGTGATAGATGTGCAGAAGATGAATGTGCAAGTGGAGATACTGGGGTGCAAAGGAGCAAGATAAATAAATAAATACAGTATGGGGATGAGGTAGGTAGATAGATGGGCTATTTACAGATGGGCTATGTACAGATGAGCTACATACAGGTGCAGTGATCTGTGGTCGCCAACTGTAACCTTCTGCCAAATGTGTCACATCCTGATCTGAGTTTCTTTTTTTATGTCTCTGTTTTAGGTTGGTCAGGGTGTGAGTTGGGATGGGCATTCTATGTTTTGTATTTCTATGTGTTTGGCCTGGTATGGTTCCCAATCAGAGGCAGCTGTCAATCGTTGTCTCTGATTGAGAACCATACTTAGGCAGACTGTTTTCCCACTATGGGTTGTGGGTGGTTGTTTTCTGTGTTTTACCATACAGAACTGTTTCGGTTTTCATTTATTTATCTTGTTCTTTTTGTATTTCAGTGTTCA
>NW_024609636.1:220000-235000 GCF_018296145.1 Oncorhynchus tshawytscha | reverse complement strand
TTAACAGGCTGTGTTGCTGCTGGAAGTAGATGTAGAGCTGGGAGGGAGGGGGTCGGGAAGATGGACCGGGGTTTGGGGGAGGGGGTGGTGGGAGGAAGAGTGTGTTGAGGGGGTGAGAGGAAGAGTGTGTAGGGGGTGAGAGGAAGAGTGTGTTGAGGGGGGTGAGAGGAAGAGTGTGTAGAGGGGGTGAGAGGAAGAGTGTGTAGAGGGGGTGAGAGGAAGAGTGTGTAGAGGGGGGGTGAGAGGAAGAGTGTGTAGAGGGGGGTGAGAGGAAGAGTGTGTAGAGGGGGGTGAGAGGAAGGGTGTGTAGAGGGGGTGAGAGGAAGAGTGTGTAGAGGGGGGTGAGAGGAAGAGTGTGTAGAGGGGGGTGAGAGGAAGAGTGTGTAGAGGGGGTGGTGGGAGGAAGAGTGTGAGAGGGGGTGAGAGGAAGGGTGTGTAGAGGGGGGTGAGAGGAAGAGTGTGTAGAGGGGGTGGGAGGAAGAGTGTGTAGAGGGGGTGAGAGAAAGAGTGTGTAGAGGGGGGGAGAGGAAGAGTGTGTAGAGGGGGGGGTGAGAGGAAGAGTGTGTAGAGGGGGTGAGAGGAAGAGTGTGTAGAGGGGGAGGTGAGAGGAAGGGTGTGTAGAGGGGGTGAGAGGAAGAGTGTGTAGAGGGGGGGGTGAGAGGAAGAGTGTGTAGAGGGGGTGAGAGGAAGAATGTGTAGGGGGGGGGGTGAGAGGAAGAGTGTGTGTGAATGTAAAACAGAGTCCATACCATAAAGTAGCCAGGTAACTTCCTATCTCATGCTGTCTTGTGCATTGCTCATCGCTCACCCCCCTCCTCCGGTTCATTGGCTGTGTGACACTTTTAACCCACACACACACACACACACACAAACACACACACGCACACACCCTTCCTAATACGCACACCCATCTCAAACAGGAAGAGTCCAGTCAGTCAAACAGGTTCTTTGAAGAGTCCAGTCAGTCGGTAGAGTGTTAAATCCCACCAGCGGTCTGCTCTGCTAATCTAGCAGGATAGTCACCACTTTGTAGCGCCTCCTGGCTCGACCCTGCTAACTACCTTTCATTACAGACAGCTGCTGCAGACAGCCTATTTCCCTATTTAGTGCACTACTTTGCCCAGGGCCCATAGCCAGTCAGTGGTAAAACCCCCTTCCTCCTGATCGTGGAACTATATATGTGGCAGGTCCACCACCACAGCCTCAGTCACAACAACATCCATGTGGCCCAGCCTTGTTGCATAGTAACGGGCCTGGCACGGTGTCAAAACAACAGCAACAAGGAAACACCTCGGCAACAAATTAAGAACAGGGTTATTGATTTGACTGCATTGAGGCAGCTTTGAGGCACCCGAACATCTCTAGACCAGTAGAGCCAGACCATCATTAGACCAGCAGAACCAGACCATCTATAGACCATCAGAACCAGACCATCTATAGACCATCAGAACCAGACCATCTATAGACCATCAGAACCAGACCATCTCTAGACCATCAGAAACAGACCATCTCTAGACCATCAGAACCAGACCATCTCTAGACCATCAGAACCAGACCATCTATAGACCATCAGAACCAGACCATCTCTAGACCATCAGAACCAGACCATCTATAGACTAGCAGAACCAGACCATCTCTAGACCATAAGAACCAGACCATCTATTAGACCATCAGAACCAGACCACCTCTAGACCATCAGAATCAGACCATCTATAGACCATCACAATCAGACCATCTATAGACCAGCAGCTCAGACCATCTCTAGATGACTCTAGACCATCTCTCCACCAGAGCAGAGCCAGACCAACAGCTCAGACAGTCTGAGAGGAGACTGAGGGGACTGGGGGTTGGGGAGACTGAGGGGACTGGGGGTTGGGGCCCACCAGACCATCTCTAGACCAGCAGCTCAGACAGTATGAGAGGAGACTGAGGGACCTGGGGGTTGGGGCCCACCAGACCAGAGCCAGACCATCTCTAGACCAGCAGCTCAGACAGTCTGAGAGGAGACTGAGGGGACTGGGGGTTGAGGCCCACCAGACCAGAGCCAGACCATCTCTAGACCAGCAGCTCAGACAGTCTGAGAGGAGACTGAGGGGACTGGGGGTTGGGGCCCACCAGACCAGAGCCAGACCAGCAGCTCACGCAGTCTGAGAGGAGACTGAGGAGACTGGCGGTTGGGTCCCACCAGACCAGAGCCAGACCATCTCTAGACAAGCAGCTCAGACAGTCTGAGAGGAGACTGAGGGGACTGGGGGTTGGGGACCACCAGACCATCTATAGACCAGCAGCTCAGACAGTCTGAGAGGAGACTGAGGGGACTGGGGGTTGGGGCCCACCAGACCAGAACCAGACCATCTCTAGACCAGCAGAACCAGACAGTCTGAGAGGAGACTGAGGGGACTGGGGGTTGGGGCCCACCAGACCAGAGCCAGACCAGCAGCTCAGACAGTCTGAGAGGAGACTGAGGGGACTGGGGGTTGGGGCCCACCAGACCAGAGCCAGACCATCTCTAGACCAGCAGCTCAGACAGTCTGAGAGGAGACTGAGTGGACTGGGGGTTGGGGCCCACCAGACCAGAGCCAGACCAGCAGTTCAGACAGTCTGAGAGGAGACTGAGGGGACTAGGGGTTGGGGCCCACCAGACCAGAGCCAGACCATCTCTAGACCAGCAGCTCAGACAGTCTGAGAGGAGACTGAGTGGTCTGGGGGTTGGGGCCCACCAGACCAGAGCCAGACCATCTCTAGACCAGCAGCTCAGACAGTCTGAGAGGAGTCTGAGTGGACTGGGGGTTGGGGCCCACCAGACCAGAGCCAGACCAGCAGCTCAGACAGTCTGAGAGGAGACTGAGGGGACTGGGGGTTGGGGCCCACCACACCAGAACCAGACCATCTCTAGACCAGCAGCTCAGACAGTCTGAGAGGAGACTGAGGGGACTGGGGGTTGGGGCCCACCAGACCAGAGCCAGACCATCTCTAGACCAGCAGCTCAGACAGTCTGAGAGGAGACTGAGTGGACTGGGGGTTGGGGCCCACCAGACCAGAGCCAGACCAGCAGCTCAGACAGTCTGAGAGGAGACTGAGGGGACTAGGGGTTGGGACCCACCAGACCAGAGCCAGACCATCTCTAGACCAGCAGCTCAGACAGTCTGAGAGGAGTCTGAGGGGACTGGGGGTTGGGGCCCACCAGACCAGAGCCAGACCAGCAGCTCAGACAGTCTGAGAGGAGACTGAGGGGACTGGAGGTTGGGGCCCACCAGACCAGAGCCAGACCATCTCTAGACCAGCAGCTCAGACAGTCTGAGAGGAGACTGAGTGGACTGGGGGTTGGGGCCCACCAGACCAGAGCCAGACCAGCAGCTCAGACAGTCTGAGAGGAGACTGAGAGGACTGGGGGTTGGGGACCACCAGACCATCTATAGACCAGCAGCTCAGACAGTCTGAGAGGAGACTGAGGGGACTGGGGGTTGGGGCCCACCAGACCAGAACCAGACCATCTCTAGACCAGCAGAACCAGACAGTCTGAGAGGAGACTGAGGGGACTGGGGGTTGGGGCCCACCAGACCAGAGCCAGACCAGCAGTTCAGACAGTCTGAGAGGAGACTGAGGGGTCTGGGGGTTGGGGCCCACCAGACCAGAGGCAGACCATCTCTAGACCAGCAGCTCAGACAGTCTGAGAGGAGACTGAGTGGACTGGGGGTTGGGGCCCACCAGACCAGAGCCAGACCAGCAGCTCAGACAGTCTGAGAGGAGACTGAGGGGACTAGGGGTTGGGGCCCACCAGACCAGAGCCAGACCATCTCTAGACCAGCAGCTCAGACAGTCTGAGAGGAGTCTGAGGGGACTGGGGGTTGGGGCCCACCAGACCAGAGCCAGACCAGCAGCTCAGACAGTCTGAGAGGAGACTGAGGGGACTGGGGGTTGGGGCCCACCAGACCAGAGCCAGACCATCTCTAGACCAGCAGCTCAGACAGTCTGAGAGGAGTCTGAGGGGACTGGGGGTTGGGGCCCACCAGACCAGAGGCAGACCATCTCTAGACCAGCAGCTCAGACAGTCTGAGAGGAGTCTGAGGGGACTGGGGGTTGGGGCCACCAGACCAGAGCCAGACCATCTCTAGACCAGCAGCTCAGACAGTCTGAGAGGAGTCTGAGGGGACTGGGGATTGGGGCCCACCAGACCAGAGCCAGACCATCTCTAGACCAGCAGCTCAGACAGTCTGAGAGGAGGTTGGGGCCCACCAGGTCTCCTGCAGGGGCAGTTATACTCTTTGACTCTGTATCACTCACCATTACTACCCTGCTGTTTAATCCAACATGGGGGATTAATCCTCTTTGTTTAGTCATCTGTCTGTGTGATTGTGTGGAAGCCATCTCCAAGCCATATCCCAGAGCTGGCCAGTGGATTAACAGGTTATTGTGTCAATGGCATGAGATGGTACAAGGGGAGGGTGAATTTAACAAGAACAACAATAACATTGTTTCTTATCTCTTGTTTTTTCTTATGTCTCTGTTGCCACTGTAGATAGTGATCCACACTACTGTAGGAAGGGATCCACACTACTGTAGGTAGGGATCCACACTACTGTAGGTAGGGATCCACACTACTGTAGGTAATGATCCACACTACTGTAGGTAGGGATCCACACTACTGTAGGTAATGATCCACACTACTGTAGGTAATGATCCACACTACTGTAGGTAATGATCCACACTACTGTAGGTAATGATCCACACTACTGTAGGTAGGGATCCACACTACTGTAGGAAGGGATCCACACTACTGTAGGTAATGATCCACACTACTGTAGGTAATGATCCACACTACTGTAGGTAATGATCCACACTACTGTAGGAAGGGATCCACACTTCTGTAGGTGATGATCCACACTACTGTAGGCAATGATCCCCACTACTGTAGGAAGGGATCCACACTACTGTAGGTAATGATCCACACTACTGTAGGTAATGATCCCCACTACTGTAGGTAATGATCCACACTACTGTAGGTAATGATCCACACTACTGTAGGAAGGGATCCACACTACTGTAGGTAGGGATCCACACTACTGTAGGTAGGGATCCCCACTTCTGTAGGAAGGGATCCACATTACTGTAGGTAGGGATCCACACTACCGTAGGTAATGATCCCCACTACTGTAGGAAGGGATCCCCACTACTGTAGGTAATGATCCCCACTACTGTAGGAAGGGATCCACACTACTGTAGGTAATGATCCACATTACTGTAGGTAATGATCCACACTACTGTAGGTAATGATACACACTACTGTAGGTAATGATCCCCACTACTGTAGGTAATGATCCACACTACTGTAGGTAGGGATCCACACTACTGTAGGTAATGATCCACACTACTGTAGGTAGGGATCCACACTACTGTAGGTAGGGATCCACACTACTGTAGGTAGGGATCCACACTACCGTAGATGGAGATACACACTACTGTAGGTAATGATCCACACTACTGTAGGTAGTGATCCACACTACTGTAGGTAATGATCCACACTACTGTAGGAAGGGATCCACACTACTGTAGGTAATGATCCACACTACTGTAGGTAGGTAGGTACATCTACCCCAACTTCCCCTCCAGTCAGGGGTCCATCTACCCCAACTTCCCCACCAGTCAGGGGTCCATCTACCCCAACTTCCCCACCAGTCAGGGGTCCATCTACCCCAACTTCCCCACCAGTCAGGGGTCCATCTACCCCAACTTCCCCTCCAGTCAGGGGTCAATCTACCCCAACTTCCCCTCCAGTCAGGGGTCCATCTACCCCAACTTCCCCACCAGTCAGGGGTCCATCTACCCCAACTTCCCCACCAGTCAGGGGTCCATCTACCCCAACTTCCCCACCAGTCAGGGGTCCATCTACCCCAACTTCCCCTCCAGTCAGGGGTCCATCTACCCCAACTTCCCCTCCAGTCAGGGGTCCATCTACCCCAACTTCCCCTCCAGTCAGGGGTCCATCTACCCCAACTTCCCCACCAGTCAGGGATCCATCTACCCCAACTTCCCTCCAGTCAGGGGTCCATCTACCCCAACTTCCCCTCCAGTCAGGGGTCCATCTACCCCAACTTCCCTCCAGTCAGGGGTCCATCTACCCCAACTTCCCCACCAGTCAGGGGTCCATCTACCCCAACTTCCCCACCAGTCAGGGGTCCATCTACCCCAACTTCCCCACCAGTCAGGGGTCCATCTACCCCAACTTCCCCACCAGTCAGGGGTCCATCTACCCCAACTTCCCCAACAGATACACTTGTAAGTCATCTAACAATACTGAAACTGTCTGTTTTTATAACCGTTACCAGTAAAATAACTTTTTCCAGTAAATCAACTTTTTCCAATAAAATAATATTTCCCGTAAATAACCTGATACTGAAACAACATTTGAAGTGAAAAAGCAGTTTTCACTTGTCTTTGATGTGTTCATGTCGTTATCGTGAGCTAGGGCTGACTGTGACCAATCACAGGAGAGAGATGCTGCTTCTCGCCAGGTCTTTTATTTCTGTGTGTCTGTGTGTGTGTGTGTGTGAGTGTGCGTGCGTGCGTGTGTCTGTGTGTGTGTGTGTGTGCGTGCGTGTGTCTGTGTGTGTGTGTGTGCGTGTGCGTGCGTGCGCGTGCGTGCGTGTGCTTGCATGCGTGCGTGTGTGTGCGTGCGTGTGCGTGCGCGTGCGTGGTGCGTGTGCTTGCATGCGTGTGTGTGTGTGTGTGTGTGTAGGGTTATTGGCATGCCTGTTGGAGCTCTACATTGACCTACTTCTCATTCAAGGGGATTTCAGAGTGAGAACGGGACTCGTTTATCCGCTGATGAAAACCATAATGATATAGTTCATTTAGTCAGAGAAGCAGCTGGCTGAGAGGAGGCAGACCAGACCAGACCAGGGACTGACACCTGGGGGTGGCGGCTTGTTCTCTTGGCCACTGTGATTGGCTGTGGGTGTTGTATCAGCTGTTGTGATTGGCTGTGGGTTTTAAATTAGCCGTTGTGATTGGCTGTGGGTGTTGTATCAGCTGTCGTGATTGGCTGTGGGTGTTAAATTAGCTGTTGTGATTGGCTGTGGGTGTTAAATTAGCCCGTTGTGATTGGCTGTGGGTGTTGTCTCGGGCCACTGATTGGAAGAGGGTCTTCTGCTGCTGCAGGAAGGGTGTTAAATTAGCCCGTTGTGATTGGCTGTGGGTGTTGTCTCGGGCCTCTGATTGGATGAAGGTTGAGAGAGCACCACAGAGTGTGTTTGAATGGTGTTACAAAAATCTTCACATAAAAGTATTTATGTCAAACCTTCTAAACACTTCTAGTTCCAAATGAACCCAGTTTAGAGGTGGTGATTATAGAGAGAGAGAGAACTAGTTTAGAGGTGGTCGTAGTGATTATAGAGAGAGAGAGACCTAGTTTAGAGGTGGTTGTAGTGATTATAGAGAGAGAGAGAACTAGTTTAGAGGTGGTCGTAGTGATTATAGAGAGAGAGAGACCTAGTTTAGAGGTGGTCGTAGTGATTATAGAGAGAGACCCAGTTTAGAGGTGGTGATTATAGAGAGAGAGAAACTAGTTTAGAGGTGGTCGTAGTGATTATAGAGAGAGAGAGACCTAGTTTAGAGGTGGTCGTAGTGATTATAGAGAGAGAGAGACCTAGTTTAGAGGTGGTTGTAGTGATTATAGAGAGAGAGAGAGACCTAGTTAGAGGTGGTCGTAGTGATTATAGAGAGAGAGAGACCTAGTTTAGAGGTGGTCGTAGTGATTATAGAGAGAGAGAGACCTAGTTTAGAGGTGGTCGTAGTGATTATATAGAGAGAGAGACCTAGTTTAGAGGTGGTCGTAGTGAATATAGAGAGAGAGACCTAGTTTAGAGGTGGTCGTAGTGAATATAGAGAGAGAGACCTAGTTTAGAGGTGGTCGTAGTGAATATAGAGAGAGAGAGACCTAGTTTAGAGGTGGTCGTAGTGAATATAGAGAGAGTCCCAGTTTAGAGGTGGTTGTAGTGAATATAGAGAGAGAGAGACCTAGTTTAAAGGTGGTCATAGTGAATATAGAGAGAGAGACCTAGTTTAGAGGTGGTTGTAGTGAATATAGAGAGAGAGTCCCAGTTTAGAGGTGGTTGTAGTGATTAGAGAGAGAGAGAGAGAGTCCCAGTTTAGAGGTGGTCGTAGTGATTATAGAGAGAGAGAGAGTCCCAGTTTAGAGGTGGTTGTAGTGATTATATAGAGAGAGAGACCTAGTTTAGAGGTGGTCGTAGTGAATATAGAGAGAGAGTCCCAGTTTAGAGGTGGTTGTAGTGAATATAGAGAGAGAGAGACCCAGTTTAGAGGTGGTGATTATAGAGAGAGACACCTAGTTTAGAGGTGGTTGTAGTGAATATAGAGAGAGAGAGACCCAGTTTAGAGGTGGTGATTATAGAGAGAGAGAGACCTAGTTTAGAGGTGGTTGTAGTGATTATAGAGAGAGAGAGACCTAGTTTAGAGGTGGTCGTAGTGATTATAGAGAGAGAGAGAGACCTAGTTTAGAGGTGGTCGTAGTGATTATAGAGAGAGAGAGACCTAGTTTAGAGGTGGTTGTAGTGATTATAGAGAGAGAGAGAGACCTAGTTTAGAGGTGGTCGTAGTGATTATAGAGAGAGAGAGACCTAGTTTAGAGGTGGTCGTAGTGATTATAGAGAGAGAGTCCCAGTTTAAAGGTGGTTGTAGTGAATATAGAGAGAGAGAGACCTAGTTTAGAGGTGGTCGTAGTGATTATATAGAGAGAGAGAGAGAGAGAGAGAGACCTAGTTTAGAGGTGGTTGTAGTGATTATAGAGAGAGAGAGACCTAGTTTAGAGGTGGTTGTAGTGATTATAGAGAGAGAGAGACCTAGTTTAGAGGTGGTCGTAGTGATTATAGAGAGAGAGAGAGAGAGAGACCTAGTTTAGAGGTGGTTGTAGTGAATATAGAGAGAGAGAGTCCCAGTTTAGAGGTGGTCGTAGTGAATATAGAGAGAGAGAGACCTAGTTTAGAGGTGGTTGTAGTGATTATAGAGAGAGAGAGACCTAGTTTAGAGGTGGTCGTAGTGAATATAGAGAGAGAGAGACCTAGTTTAGAGGTGGTCGTAGTGATTATAGAGAGAGAGAGACCTAGTTTAGAGGTGGTTGTAGTGATTAGAGAGAGAGAGAGTCCCAGTTTAGAGGTGGTCGTAGTGATTATAGAGAGAGAGAGACCTAGTTTAGAGGTGGTCGTAGTGATTATAGAGAGAGAGAGACCTAGTTTAGAGGTGGTTGTAGTGATTATAGAGAGAGAGAGACCTAGTTTAGAGGTGGTCGTAGTGATTATAGAGAGAGAGAGACCTAGTTTAGAGGTGGTCGTAGTGAATATAGAGAGAGAGTCCCAGTTTAGAGGTGGTTGTAGTGATTAGAGAGAGAGAGAGAGAGTCCCAGTTTAGAGGTGGTTGTAGTGAATATAGAGAGAGAGAGACCTAGTTTAGAGGTGGTTGTAGTGAATATATAGAGAGAGAGACCTAGTTTAGAGGTGGTTGTAGTGAATATAGAGAGAGAGAGACCTAGTTTAGAGGTGGTTGTAGTGAATATAGAGAGAGAGAGACCTAGTTTAGAGGTGGTCGTAGTGAATATAGAGAGAGAGAGACCTAGTTTAGAGGTGGTCGTAGTGAATATAGAGAGAGAGACCCAGTTTAGAGGTGGTTGTAGTGATTAGAGAGAGAGAGAGAGAGTCCCAGTTTAGAGGTGGTCATAGTGATTATAGAGAGAGAGAGACCTAGTTTAGAGGTGGTTGTAGTGATTATAGAGAGAGAGAGTCCCAGTTTAGAGGTGGTGATTATAGAGAGAGAGAGACCCAGTTTAGAGGTGGTCGTAGTGATTATAGAGAGAGACCCAGTTTAGAGGTGGTCGTAGTGATTATAGAGAGAGACCCAGTTTAGAGGTGGTGATTATAGAGAGAGAGAGAACTAGTTTAGAGGTGGTCGTAGTGATTATATAGAGAGAGACCCAGTTTAAAGGTGGTTGTAGTGATTATAGAGAGAGAGAGACCTAGTTTAGAGGTGGTTGTAGTGATTATAGAGAGAGAGAGACCTAGTTTAGAGGTGGTCGTAGTGATTATAGAGAGAGAGAGAGAGAGAGAGAGTCCTAGTTTAGAGGTGGTCGTAGTGAATATAGAGAGAGAGAGACCTAGTTTAGAGGTGGTCGTAGTGATTATAGAGAGAGAGTCCCAGTTTAGAGGTGGTCGTAGTGAATATAGAGAGAGAGACCTAGTTTAGAGGTGGTCGTAGTGATTATAGAGAGAGAGTCCCAGTTTAAAGGTGGTCATAGTGAATATAGAGAGAGAGAGACCTAGTTTAGAGGTGGTCGTAGTGATTATAGAGAGAGAGAGTCCCAGTTTAAAGGTGGTTGTAGTGAATATAGAGAGAGACCTAGTTTAGAGGCGGTCAAAGTGAATATAGAGAGAGAGACCTAGTTTAGAGGTGGTTGTAGTGATTAGAGAGAGAGAGAGTCCCAGTTTAGAGGTGGTCGTAGTGATTATAGAGAGAGAGAGAGAGAGAGAGTCCCAGTTTAGAGGTGGTCGTAGTGATTATAGAGAGAGAGAGAGTCCCAGTTTAGAGGTGGTTGTAGTGATTATATAGAGAGAGAGAGACCTAGTTTAGAGGTGGTCGTAGTGAATATAGAGAGAGAGTCCCAGTTTAGAGGTGGTTGTAGTGAATATAGAGAGAGAGAGACCCAGTTTAGAGGTGGTGATTATAGAGAGAGAGACACCTAGTTTAGAGGTGGTTGTAGTGAATATAGAGAGAGAGAGACCCAGTTTAGAGGTGGTGATTATAGAGAGAGAGAGACCTAGTTTAGAGGTGGTTGTAGTGATTATAGAGAGAGAGAGACCTAGTTTAGAGGTGGTCGTAGTGATTATAGAGAGAGAGAGAGACCTAGTTTAGAGGTGGTCGTAGTGATTATAGAGAGAGAGAGACCTAGTTTAGAGGTGGTTGTAGTGATTATAGAGAGAGAGAGAGACCTAGTTTAGAGGTGGTCGTAGTGATTATAGAGAGAGAGAGACCTAGTTTAGAGGTGGTCGTAGTGATTATAGAGAGAGAGTCCCAGTTTAAAGGTGGTTGTAGTGAATATAGAGAGAGAGAGACCTAGTTTAGAGGTGGTCGTAGTGATTATATAGAGAGAGAGAGAGAGAGAGAGAGACCTAGTTTAGAGGTGGTTGTAGTGATTATAGAGAGAGAGAGACCTAGTTTAGAGGTGGTTGTAGTGATTATAGAGAGAGAGAGACCTAGTTTAGAGGTGGTCGTAGTGATTATAGAGAGAGAGAGAGAGAGACCTAGTTTAGAGGTGGTTGTAGTGAATATAGAGAGAGAGACCTAGTTTAGAGGTGGTCGTAGTGATTATAGAGAGAGAGAGACCTAGTTTAGAGGTGGTCGTAGTGATTATAGAGAGAGAGAGACCTAGTTTAGAGGTGGTCGTAGTGAATATAGAGAGAGAGAGACCTAGTTTAGAGGTGGTCGTAGTGATTATAGAGAGAGAGAGACCTAGTTTAGAGGTGGTTGTAGTGATTATAGAGAGAGAGAGACCTAGTTTAGAGGTGGTCGTAGTGATTATAGAGAGAGAGAGACCTAGTTTAGAGGTGGTCGTAGTGATTATAGAGAGAGAGAGACCTAGTTTAGAGGTGGTTGTAGTGATTATAGAGAGAGAGAGACCTAGTTTAGAGGTGGTTGTAGTGATTATAGAGAGAGAGAGACCTAGTTTAGAGGTGGTCGTAGTGAATATAGAAGAGAGACCTAGTTTAGAGGTGGTTGTAGTGATTATAGAGAGAGAGAGTCCCAGTTTAAAGGTGGTTGTAGTGATTATAGAGAGAGAGAGACCTAGTTTAAAGGTGGTCATAGTGAATATAGAGAGAGAGACCTAGTTTAAAGGTGGTCATAGTGAATATAGAGAGAGAGAGACCTAGTTTAGAGGTGGTTGTAGTGAATATAGAGAGAGAGACCTAGTTTAGAGGTGGTTGTAGTGAATATAGAGAGAGAGACCTAGTTTAGAGGTGGTCGTAGTGAATATAGAGAGAGAGACCCAGTTTAGAGGTGGTTGTAGTGATTAGAGAGAGAGAGAGAGTCCCAGTTTAGAGGTGGTCATAGTGATTATAGAGAGAGAGAGACCTAGTTTAGAGGTGGTTGTAGTGATTATAGAGAGAGACCTAGTTTAGAGGTGGTCGTAGTGATTATAGAGAGAGAGAGACCTAGTTTAGAGGTGGTTGTAGTGATTATAGAGAGAGAGAGACCTAGTTTAGAGGTGGTTGTAGTGATTATAGAGAGAGAGACCTAGTTTAGAGGTGGTCGTAGTGATTATAGAGAGAGAGACCCTAGTTTAGAGGTGGTTGTAGTGATTATAGAGAGAGAGACCTAGTTTAGAGGTGGTCGTAGTGATTAGAGAGAGAGAGAGAGAGAGTCCCAGTTTAGAGGTGGTTGTAGTGATTAGAGAGAGAGAGAGAGAGAGTCCCAGTTTAGAGGTGGTCGTAGTGATTATAGAGAGAGAGACCTAGTTTAGAGGTGGTCGTAGTGATTATAGAGAGAGAGAGACCTAGTTTAGAGGTGGTTGTAGTGATTATAGAGAGAGAGTCCCAGTTTAGAGGTGGTTGTAGTGATTAGAGAGAGAGAGAGTCCCAGTTTAGAGGTGGTCGTAGTGATTATAGAGAGAGAGAGACCTAGTTTAGAGGTGGTCGTAGTGATTATATAGAGAGAGAGACCTAGTTTAGAGGTGGTCGTAGTGAATATAGAGAGAGAGTCCCAGTTTAAAGGTGGTTGTAGTGATTATAGAGAGAGAGAGAGAGTCCCAGTTTAGAGGTGGCCGTAGTGACTAGAGCGAGAGAGTCCTAATTTGGACGTGGCCGTAGTGACTAGAGAGAGAGAGTCCTAATTTGGACGGGGTCGTAGTGATTAGAGAGAGAGAGTCCTAATTTGGACGTGGCCGTAGTGACTAGAGAGAGAGAGAGTCCCAGTGTAGAGTTGGTGGTAGTGACTAGAGAGAGAGAGTCCTAATTTGGACGTGGTCCCGGTCCAATATCAAAGTAAATAATTCAGGTCTCTCTTTGTTTGATTACAGCCAGTCTCTCTGACCCCTTGGTGGCTGCTGTACACACACTCACACACACACACTCACACACACACACACACAGCACCACAATACCTTGCCCTAATTAGCTATCTCCGTCATCAGGTGCCTATTGATATGTTGTCAGAGCGTGGAGAGTGAGGTGGGTGGTATTCATCATGTCTGTAACTCATAGAATTATTCACTAACTCAACTATCATTAATATTTGATTACTGTACCTTAGAGATGTATCAGAATTTTTATACCCCAACCTTCCCCCCTCCAAGGTCAGTATATAGAATTTATAAATTGAAATGAAAACACAATGTTTTTCAATAAATATATTTTTAGGGGGGGGTTGGTTGGCCCTCTCCCTGTTTCTCTCATACCCTGTCTTTCACTCTCTATGTCCCGAATGGAATACCACGTCAAGTAGGATGTAAAGTACTTACGTAAAAAAACTTTAAAGTATTACAGTACTTAAGTAGTTTTTTTTGGGGGGGGGGGTATCTGTACTTTACTTTATTATTTATATTTTTGACAACTTTTACTTTTACTTCACTACATTTCTAAAGAAAATACTGTACTTTTTACTCCTTACATTTTCCCTGATACCCAAAAGTAGTCAGTAGATTTTGAATACTTAGCAGGACAGGAAATGGTCCAATTCACACACTAAACAGAGAACATCCCTGGTCATCCCTACTGCCTCTGATCTGGAGGACTCACTAAACAGAGAACATCCCTGGTCATCCCTACTGCCTCTGATCTGGAGGACTCACTAAACAGAGAACATCCCTGGTCATCCCTACTGCCTCTGATCTGGAGGACTCACTAAACAGAGAACATCCCTGGTCATCCCTACTGCCTCTGATCTGGCAGACTCACTAAACAGAGAACATCCCTGGTCATCCCTACTGCCTCTGATCTGGAGGACTCACTAAACAGAGAACATCCCTGGTCATCCCTACTGCCTCTGATCTGGAGGACTCACTAAACAGAGAACATCCCTGGTCATCCCTACTGCCTCTGATCTGGAGGACTCACTAAACAGAGAACATCCCTGGTCATCCCTACTGCCTCTGATCTGGCAGACTCTGGCAGATGTCTGTCTACTAACTCTATAAGGGATGTCTATCGTACACCCTGTCCCTCCCTCCCTCCCTCCCTCCCTCCCTCCCTCCCTCCCTCCCTCCCTGACTCCCTCCCTCCCTCCCTGACTCACTCCCTCCCTACCTCCCTCCCTCCCTCCCTCCCTCCCTATTTTCCTTCCTCATCCCTCTCCCTTCCTCTCCCTCTCTCCTCCTCATGTTCTACTGAAGCATCAGTTAGTGTTTTAACACCATGGGAAAGTGCCTTCATTGAAATGCAATACAAAACTGCACAGAAAAGGCAAAGTTAACTAATGGGCTCAAAATTTTCAAACGAATACGAGATTAAAGTCAATTGAATCTCCCATTGGGTTTTGACTGGAAGTCTTTGAAAAGAGGCCCCGTTGTGGGTTGGTTTCAGAAATGAAAAATAGGGCTTGTTCTAAAATATTAATAACATTTTATACCCTCATTACGGAGAGCAATAGCATTTGTTCATTTGTTACTTCGATGTCAGCTACTTTGAGGAGAGGAGGTTGTCAGGTTGTGTGTTTCTAAAGGTGTGTGGAGAGGAGGTTGGCAGGTTGTGTGTTTCTAAAGGTGTGAGGTGAGGAGGTTGGCAGGTTGTGTGTTTCTAAAGCTGTGAGGAGAGAAGGTTGTGTGTTTCTAAAGGTTTGAGGTGAGGAGGTTGGCAGGTTGTGTGTTTCTAAAGCTGTGAGGTGAGGAGGTTGGCAGGTTGTGTGTTTCTAAAGGTGTGAGGTGAGGAGGTTGTGTGTTTCTAAAGGTGTGAGGTGAGAAGGGTTGGTGTGACTGGTTATTGTCCTCAGAACACATTGGATACA
>NW_024609636.1:182500-215000 GCF_018296145.1 Oncorhynchus tshawytscha | reverse complement strand
CTCTTTTCTCTCTCTCTCTCTCTCTCTCTCTTCTCTCCCTCTTCTCCCTCTCGCTCTCTCACTTTCTCTTCTCCCTCTCTCAATATATCTCTCATCTGTCTTTAGATATTTTAAGCGTGTCAAAACTCACATGTAAGTAAGTCTGAGAAAGTGTAGCAAGCAGACAGACAGGCAGGCCCAGAGGCGTGTCAGGCAGACAGACAGGCAGGCCCAGAGGCGTGTCAGACAGACAGACAGGCAGACAGGCCCAGAGGCGTGTCAGGCAGACAGACAGGCAGACAGGCCCAGAGGCGTGTCAGGCAGACAGACAGGCAGACAGGCCCAGAGGCGTGTCAGGCAGACAGACAGGCAGGCAGGCCCAGAGGCGTGTCAGGCAGACAGACAGACAGGCAGGCCCAGAGGCGTGTCAGGCAGACAGACAGGCAGGCCCAGAGGCGTGTCAGACAGACAGACAGGCAGGCCCAGAGGCGTGTCAGACAGACAGACAGGCAGGCCCAGAGGCGTGTCAGACAGACAGACGGGCAGGCCCAGAGGCGTGGCAGGCAGACAGACAGGCAGGCCCAGAGGCGTGTCAGACAGACAGGCAGGCCCAGAGGCGTGTCAGACAGACAGACAGACAGGCCCAGAGGCGTGTCAGACAGACAGACAGACAGGCCCAGAGGCGTGTCAGGCAGACAGGCAGGCCCAGAGGCAGACAGACAGACAGGCCCAGAGGCGTGTCAGACAGACAGACAGGCAGGCCCAGAGGCGTGTCAGACAGATAGACAGACAGGCCCAGAGGCGTGGCAGGCAGACAGACAGGCAGGCCCAGAGGCGTGTCAGGCAGACAGACAGGCAGGCCCAGAGGTGTGGCAGGCAGACAGACAGACAGGCCCAGAGGCGTGTCAGACAGACAGGCCCAGAGGCGTGTCAGAGACAGACAGGCCCAGAGGCGTGGCAGACAGACAGGCCCAGAGGCGTGTCAGAGGCGGCAGACAGGCCCAGACAGGCAGACAGACAGGCACAGGCCCAGAGGCGTGTCAGGCAGACAGACAGGCAGACAGGCACAGACGACAGGCCCAGAGGCGTGTCAGGCAGACAGACAGACAGGCCCAGACGTGTCAGAGACAGACAGACAGGCCCCAGAGGCGTGTCAGGCAGACAGACAGACAGACAGACAGACCCAGACAGACAGACAGACAGACAGACAGACAGACAGGCACCCAGACAGACAGACAGACAGACAGACAGACAGACAGACAGGCAGAGAGGCAGACAGACAGACAGACAGGCCCAGACAGGGGTAGAAGACTCCGTGTCAGACAGACAGACAGGCCCAGAGGCGTGTCAGACATCACAGTCCCAGAGGCGTGTCAGACAGTCTGACAGACAGGCCCAGAGGCGTCAGGTCAGAACATCTGGTCAGGCAGACAGACAGAATGGCCCAGAGGTGTGGCAGGCAGACAGACAGACAGGCCCAGAGGCGTCACAGACAGGCACAGACACACACAGACACCCAGAGGCACAGACAGGCACAGAGGCGTGTCAGGCAGACAGACAGACAGACAGACAGACACAGACACACAGGCCCAGAGGCAGGCAGACACACACACAGACAGACACAGACACAGACAGACAGACAGACAGACACAGACAGAGAGACAATGGACAGACAGGGGTATCAGATAACTCATCTGTCTGACATGTCTGAGAGGTGTCAAGTCTAACATCTGGTCCCCGCTCAGAATGATCATCAGGCAACAGGGGACTCATAAAAACCTTTCATCACACACACACAGGAAGTTCTCCTTCAGGAGAGAAACACACACGATGAGGGAGAAACACAAAGCCAGAAACTCCTGTGTGACATGTTGAGAGGAAATGTCATACATCTCAGTGATCATCAGGCAACAGGGGACTCATCTATCATTACATCAATCTGTTACGATAGAGAGAGAACGAAGGGAGAGAGAAATGTATAGAGAGAGAAATGGAGGGGGGGGGGTGTCATCTATCATTACATCAATCTGTTACGATAGAGAGAGAAATGTATAGAGAGAGAAAGGGAGGGGGTGTCATCTATCATTACATCAATCTGTTACGTTACTGCCATTTTAGCTGTTAAGAAGAATTTTCCTTCGACCATGTGGATTATTGAATACATAGATTGAATGTTGGCTTCGAGTCCCCTGTGCTCTATTAGGTTCTCCTACAGGATCCAGGTCAATCTGTTCTACTTGTGTATCTGTGAGACGTATTGACATGTTGAAATCACGGAGCTGTCTGTCTGAACTACTGGCACACAGCTCGGACACCCCACGCCTACCCCACGAGACATGCCACCAGAGGTCTCTTCACAGTCCCCAAGTCCAGAACAGACTATGGGAGGCGCACAGTACTACATAGAGCCATGACTACATGGAACTCTATTGCACAGTACTACATAGAGCCATGACTACATGGAACTCTATTCCACAGTACTACATAGAGCCATGACTACATGGAACTCTATTCCACAGTACTACATAGAGCCATGACTACATGGAACTCTATTCCACAGTACTACATAGAGCCATGACTACATGGAACTCTATTCCACAGTACTACATAGAGCCATGACTACATGGAACTCTATTCCACAGTACTACATAGAGCCATGACTACATGGAACTCTATTCCACAGTACTACATAGAGCCATGACTACATGGAACTCTATTCCACAGTACTACATAGAGCCATGACTACATGGAACTCTATTCCACAGTACTACATAGAGCCATGACTACATGGAACTCTATTCCACAGTACTACATAGAGCCATGACTACATGGAACTCTATTCCACAGTACTACATAGAGCCATGACTACATGGAACTCTATTCCACAGTACTACATAGAGCCATGACTACATGGAACTCTATTCCACAGTACTACATAGAGCCATGACTACATGGAACTCTATTCCACAGTACTACATAGAGCCATGACTACATGGAACTCTATTCCACAGTACTACATAGAGCCATGACTACATGGAACTCTATTCCACAGTACTACATAGAGCCATGACTACATGGAACTCTATTCCACAGTACTACATAGAGCCATGACTACATGGAACTCTATTCCACAGTACTACATAGAGCCATGACTACATGGAACTCTATTCCACAGTACTACATAGAGCCATGACTACATGGAACTCTATTCCACATACAGGTAGAGCCATGACTACATGGAACTCTATTCCACAGTACTACAAAGACACCATGACTACATGGAACTCTATTCCACAGTACACATAGAGCACATGACTACATGGAACTCTATTCCACAGTACTACATAGAGCCATGACTACATGGAACTCTATTCCACACACTATAACACACATGGAACTACACACTATTCCACAGTACACACACATGGTAACACACACACTACACACATTCCACACTATACACACACATGAGCCACACACACTATAACACACACACTATACACACACATGTAACACACACACTATACACACACATGACACATGGAACACTATACACACACATAGTAACATACACACTATACACACACATAGTAACACACACACTATACACACACATGTAACACACACACTACACACACACATGGTAACACACACACTATACACACACATGACTACATGGAACACTATTCCACAGTACACATAGTAACATACACACTATACACACACATATTAACATACACACACTACACACACATAGTAACACACACATGGAACACACATATTCACACTACTACACACACATGACTAACATGGACACTCTATACCACACATGTAACATACACACTAGAGCACATGACTACATGGAACACACTATACACACACATGGTAACACACACACTATACACACACATGGTAACACACACATACACACACATGGTAACACACACACTATGACACACACATGGAACACACACTATTCCACAGTACTACACACACATGACAACATGGAACACACCACAGTACACATAGAGACATGACTACATAGGAACTCTATTCCACACAGTGTACCACATAGAGTGACTACATGGAACTCTACTTCCACAGGGACACACACATAGTGACATGACTACATGGAACTCTATTCCACAGTAGGGCCACACACAGGGATGACAACATGGTGTCTATTCCACAGGTAGTACATAGAGCCATGACTACATGGAACACATTCCACAGTACTACATAGAGCCATGGTACTACATGGAACTCTATTCCACAGTAACACACACTTACATGGTAACACTATTGGTAGTACTACATAGGGCCATGACTACATGGACACACTCTATTCCACATGTACACACATAGAGCCATGACTACATGGAACACACTATTCCACATCAGGTAACTGATGAAACACACTATAAAATTAGATTTAAACACACTATACAGATAAAAAGACACCGTATGGAACAACGGGGACTGTGGAGCAACACACACATAGGCACATGCACACTATACACACACATAGTAACACACACACTATACACACACATGGTAACACACACACTATACACACACATAGTAACATACACACTATACACACACATAGTAACATACACACTATACACACACATGATAACACACACACTATACACACACATACACATGGATTTTGTGTTGTAGATGTGTGGTAGTTTAGTAGGGCCCTGAGGGCACACAGTGTGTTGTAGATGTGTGGTAGTGGAGTAGGGCCCTGAGGGAACACACTCAGTGTGTTGTAGATGTGTGGTAGTGGAGTAGGGCCCTGAGGGAACACACTTAGTGTGTTGTAGATGTGTGGTAGTGGAATAGGGCCCTGAGGGAACACACTCAGTGTGGTGTGTTGTAGATGTGTGATGTGTGGGAACACACTTAGTGTAGTGGTAGTGGAGGGCCCTGAGGAACAAACTTAGTGTGTTGTAGATGTGTGGTAGTGGAGTAGGGCCCTGAGGGAACACACTTAGTGTGTTGTAGATGTGTGGTAGTGGAGTAGGGCTCTGAGGGAACACACTCAGTGTGTTGTAGATGTGTGGTAGTGGAGTAGGGCCCTGAGGGAACACACTTAGTGTGTTGTAGATGTGTGGTAGTGGAGTAGGGCCCTGAGGGAACACACTTAGTGTGTTGTAGATGTGTGGTAGTGGAGTAGGGCCCTGAGGGAACACACTTAGTGTGTTGTAGATGTGTGGTAGTGGAGTAGGGCCCTGAGGGAACACACTTAGTGTGTTGTAGATGTGTGGTAGTGGAGTAGGGCCCTGAGGGAACACACTTAGTGTGTTGTAGATGTGTGGTAGTGGAGTAGGGCCCTGAGGGAACACACTTAGTGTGTTGTAGATGTGTGGTAGTGGAGTAGGGCCCTGAGGGAACACACTTAGTGTGTTGTAGATGTGTGGTAGTGGAGTAGGGCCCTGAGGGAACACACTTAGTGTGTTGTAGATGTGTGGTAGTGGAGTAGGGCCCTGAGGGAACACACTTAGTGTGTTGTAGATGTGTGGTAGTGGAGTAGGGCCCTGAGGGAACACACTTAGTGTGTTGTAGATGTGTGGTAGTGGAGTAGGGCCTGAGGGAACACACTTAGTGTGTTGTAGATGTGTGGTAGTGGAGTAGGGCCCTGAGGGAACACACTTAGTGTGTTGTAGATGTGTGGTAGTGGAGTAGGGCCCTGAGGGAACACACTTAGTGTGTTGTAGATGTGTGGTAGTGGAGTAGGGCCCTGAGGGAACACACTTAGTGTGTTGTAGATGTGTGGTAGTGGAGTAGGGCCCTGAGGGAACACACTCAGTGTGTTGTAGATGTGTGGTAGTGGGTAGGGCCCTGAGGGAACACACTTGTGTAGAGTGTTTGTCAGATGGGTAATGAGGTAGGATGTTGAGGGAACACACTTAGTGGTAGTGAGATGTGTGGTAGTGGAGTTTCCAGGGAACCAGTTTGTAATGAGGTAGGTTGCCAACACACACACTTAGTGTGTTGTAGATGTGTGGTAGTGGAGTAGGGCCCTGAGGGAACACACTTAGTGTTGTAGATGGTAGGATGTTGGGAACACACCAGTGTGTAGTGGAGTGGGCCCTGAGGGAACAGGTGTTGTAGATGTGTGGTAGTGGAGTAGGGCCCTGAGGGAACAACACACTTAGTGTAGTTGTAGATGTGTGGTAGTGGAGTAGGGCCCTGAGGGAACACACTTAGTGTATTGTAGATGTGTGGTAGTGGTAGTAGGGCCCTGAGGGAGTGGGAGGTAGTGATGTTGGCACTGAGGGAACACACTTAGTGTTTGTAGATGTGTGGTAGTGGGTAGGGCCCTGAGGGAACACACTTAGTGTGTTGTAGATGTGTGGTAGTAATGAGGTAGGGCCACCAGGGAACACACCAGTGTGTAATGTAGATGTGTGGTAGTGGAGTAGGGCCCTGAGGGAACACCACCAGTTTGTGTGTTGTAGATGTGGTGGAGTAGTTGGGGAACACACTCAGTGGGTAGATGAGGTAGGATGTTGTTACACTCAGTGTAATGAGGTAGGATGTTGTCACTAGTGGGTAATGAGGTAGGATGTTGTCACCAGTGGGTAGTGAGGTAGGATGTTGTCACTAGTGGGTAATGAGGTAGGATGTTGTCACCAGTGGGTAATGAGGTAGGATGTTTCCACCAGTTTGTAATGAGGTAGGATGTTGCCACCAGCGGGTAATGAGGTAGGATGTTGTCACCAGTGGGTAATGAGGTAGGATGTTGTCACCAGTTTGTAATGAGGTAGGATGTTGTCACCAGTTTGTAATGAGGTAGGATGTTGCCACCAGTGGGTAATGAGGTAGGATGTTGCCACCAACGGGTAATAAGGTAGGATGATGTCACCAGCGGGTAATGAGGTAGGATGTCGCCACCAGCGGGTAATGTGGTAGGATGTTGCCCACAACAGTGGGTAATGAGGTAGGATGTTGCCACCAGTTTATAATGAGGCAGGATTTTGCCACCAGTTTGTAATGAGGTAGGATGTCGCCACCAGCGGGTAATGAGGTAGGATGTCGCCACCAGTCTGTAATGAGGTAGGATGTCACCACCAGCGGGTAATGAGGTAGGATGTCGCCACCAGTGGGTAATGAGGTAGGATGTTGTCACCAGCGGGTAATGAGGTAGGATGTTTCCACCAGTTTGTAATGAGGTAGGATGTTGGCACCAGTGGGTAATGAGGTAGGATGTTGTCACCAGCGGGTAATGAGGTAGGATGTTGCCACCAGTGGATAATGAGGTAGGATGTTGACAACAGTTTGTAATGAGGTAGGATGTTGCCACCAGTGGGTAACGAGGTAGGATGTTGTCACCAGTGGGTAATGAGGTAGGATGTTACCACCAGTGTATAATGAGGTAGGATGTTGCCACCAGCGGGTGATGAGGTAGGATGTTGTCACCAGTGGGTAATGAGGTAGGATGACGCAACCAGCGGGTAATGAGGTAGGATATTGTCACCAGTGGGTATTGAGGTAGGATTTGTCACCAGTGGGTAATGAGGTAGGATGTTGTCAACAGTTGATAATGAGGTAGGATGTTGTCACCAGCGGGTAATGAGGTAGGATGTTGTCACCAGTGGGTAATGAGGTAGGATGACGCCACCAGCGGGTATTGAGGTAGGATGTTGTCACCAGCAGGTAATGTAGTAGAAAACACAATAGCCTGGATCCCTTTAAGTAGTAGAAAACACATGACAGACATGGAGCAAATCTGACATTTGAACACTAGCAATGACATCAGACCTAACACAATCTGTGTCACACACACACACACACACACACACAACCACACACACACACACACACACAAACGCCCCATGACTCCGTGACTCCCTTTCTGATCTGGCAAAATCGACTCTCCATTTACGAACACCGCACACGAGACTACGAACAAACAAAATATATATATCTTTTTTTGAGGGGGAGGGATAAATACATTTTTAAAAAAGCCCCAAGTCAGACACAGAAAGGAGCCAATGCATGAAAATAATTGGAGCCCAAGGGGTAATATTTGTTCTCCTGAAATAATAATTATGTGTACGGTCTTTGTGAGCTAACAGAGAGAGAGGAGAAATCCAACATTATGTATCCGTCAATAACCATTTGCTGTGGGTCTGTGGAGGCAAGGGTCTGTGTCCCAAAATGGCACACTATTCCCTACATAGTACACTACTTGAGACCACAACGGTAGTGCGCTATATAAGAAACAGGGTTCCATTTGGGAGGAAGCCAGGGGGAAGCCAGGGAGGAAGCCAGGGGAAGCCGGGGGAAGCCGGGGGAAGCCGGGGAGGAAGCCAGGGGGGAAGCCGGGGAGGAAGCCAGGGGGGAAGCCAGGGAGGAAGCCAGTCGTATTTCATGTCTCTGGACTCATTGTTTACAATCATCGTATACACTAAATATACAGCAGTATGAGGACACCCCTTCATCCACTTTATATACAGCAGTATGAGGACACCCCTTCATCCACTATATATACAGGACACCCCTTCATCCACTATATATACAGCAGTATGAGGACACCCCTTCATCCACTTTATATACAGCAGTATGAGCAGTTATTTTCCCAATTGAGAAATTTGTTCTGCAGTCAGTGGTTCAACAATAATAAAACAACAACATTAAAAACCCTGACAATCATATAACAGATACACACATAAAACGACGAGTTGGATAAAATAACAGTCATCGTGCAAATAAATAGACTAAAATACTATATACCTGTAGATAGGCGGTGGAAATCCGAAAGTCCGGGTAGCCGTTTGAATAAACTGTTTGGCAGACATTGCTTAGAAGCTTAAAAGCTGTTCGGAAGCCTTAGAAGCTGTTCAGAAGCCTTAGAAGCTGTTCAGAAGCCTTAGAAGCTGTTCAGAAGCCTTGGAAGCTGTTCAGAAGCCTTGGAAGCTGTTCAGAAGCCTTAGAAGCTGTTCATGAGCCTTAAATGCTGTTCAGAAGCCTTAGAAGCTGTTCAGAAGCCTTAGAAGCTGTTCAGAATCTTTAGAAGCTGTTAAGAAGCCTTAAAAGCTGTTCAGAAGCCTTAAAAGCTGTTCAGAAGCCTTAGAAGCTGTTCAGAAGCCTTAGAAGCTGTTCAGAAGCCTTAGAAGCTGTTCAGAATCTTTAGAAGCTGTTCAGAAGCCTTAAAAGCTGTTCAGAAGCCGTAGAAGCTGTTCAGAAGCCTTAGAAGCTGTTCAGAAGCCTTAGAAGCTGTTCATAAGCCTTAGAAGCTGTTCAGAAGCCTTAGAAGCTGTTCAGAAGCCTTAGAAGCAGTTCAGAAGCCTTAGAAGCTGTTAAGAAGCCTTAAAAGCTGTTCAGAAGCCTTAAAAGCTGTTCAGAAGCCTTAGAAGCTGTTCAGAAGCCTTAAAAGCTGTTCAGAAGCCTTAGAAGCTGTTCAGAAGCCTTAGAAGCTGTTCAGAAGCCTTAGAAGCTGTTCAGAAGCCTTAGAAGCTGTTCAGAAGCCTTAGAAGCTGTTCAGAAGCCTTAGAAGCTGTTCAGAATCTTTAGAAGCTGTTCAGAAGCCTTAGAAGCTGTTCAGAAGCCTTAAAAGCTGTTCAGAAGCCTTAGAAGCTGTTCAGAAGCCTTAGAAGCTGTTCAGATGCCTTAGAAGCTGTTCAGAAGCCTTAAAAGCTGTTCAGAAGCCTTAGAAGCTGTTCAGAAGCCTTAGAAGCTGTTCAGAATCTTTAGAAGCTGTTCAGAAACCTTAGAAGATGTTCAGAAGCCTCAGAAGCTGTTCAGAAGCCTTAGAAGCTGTTCAGAAGCCTTGGAAGCTGTTCAGAAGCCTTAGAAGCTGTTCAGAAGTCTTAAAAGCTGTTCAGAAGCCTTAAAAGCTGTTCAGAAGCCTTAGAAGCTGTTCAGAAGCCTTAGAAGCTATTCAGAAGCCTTAGAAGCTGTTCAGAAGCCTTAGAAGCTGTTCAGAAGCATTTTGGTCCCAGACTTGGCTCTCTAGCACCGCTTGCTGTGTGGTAGCTCAGACAACAGATTGCAACTTGGATGGCTGGAGTCTTTGAGAAATTTTAGGGCCTTCCTCTGACACCGCCTGGTATAGATGTTCTGGATGGCAGTGAGCTTGGACCCAGTGATGTACTGGGCCGTACGCACTACCCTCTGTAGCGCCTTCAGCAATCGGCTGCCAAGCAGCTGCTATTCCAAGCGGTGATGCAGCCACTCAAGATGCTCAGCCACTCAAGACGCCACTATAGCCCTGTCAATGTGAAGAGTGGCGTGCTCGGTTCTCCGTTTCCTGTAGTCCATGATCAGCTCCTTTTGTCTTGCTGACGTTGAGGGAGAGGTTGTGCTACTGGCACCACTCTGCCAGGTCTCCAACCTTTTCCCTGTAGGCTGTTTCATCGTTGTCGGTGATCAGGCCTACCAATGTCGTGTCGTCAGCAAACTTAATAATGTTGTTGGAGTCGTGCCTTGCCACACAGTCCTGGGTGAACAGGGAGTACAGGAGGGGACTAAGCACGCACCCCTGAGGGACCCCAGTGGCAGGTGTGGTATTGCCTACCCTGATCGCCTGAGGGCGGGCCGTCAAAGTCCAGTATCCAATTGCTGAAGAAGTTGTTTAATCCCAGGGTCCTTAGTTTAGTGGCCATAGAGAGGCTTTTATTCTCTATTTTGGTTAGGCCAGGGTGTGACTAGAGTGGGCATTCTAGTTTCTTTATTTCTATGTTTTGGCCAGGGACAGCTGTCTATGTTATCTCTGATTGGGAATCATACTTAGGCAGCCTTTTTTCCCACCTGTGTTTTGTGGGTAGTTGTTTTCTGTATAGTTTATATACCTTACAGAACTGTTTCGGTTTTCCCTCTTGTTTATGTTGTTCAAGTGTTTTGTGATCAAATAAAATCATGAACACTTACCACACTGCGATCCTGGTCCGATCCTCATTACGACAGTATCTGGTTGTGTCTCAGACAGTATCTGGTTGTGTCTCAGACAGTATCTGGTTGTATCTCAGACAGTATCTGGTTGTATCTCAGACAGTATCTGGTTGTATCTCAGACAGTATCTGGTTGTATCTCAGACAGTATCTGGTTGTATCTCAGTATCTCAGACAGTATCTTGTCACGAACCGGCTCAAAGCCCGTAACAAAGGGAGACAACGTGGAGATAAGGAGTAACAAAATATATATTTATTAACTAAAGCAACTAAGGAAAATATACAATGGTGTGTGTAATCAGTAGTGTAAGTGAGTGTTTTGCATGCATGAATGTGATAATGCAGGGTGTTGAAAGGTGCCAAAGCAAACAAACAAAAGGCCACCAAGAACCACAACACAATCTACAAAGGCGTCTGCATGGAGAGAGTCTCCTCCATGAATGTGGAAGAGGTCTATTTATCCTGGGAGACACCTGGCCCAGGTGTTTCCCATGTAGCTGACGACCCTCCCAACTCCACCCACCGGCATCCTAATAACCCTCCCAACTCCGCCCACCGGCATCCTAATAACCCTCCTAACTCCGCCCACCGGCATCCTAATAAGGAAACAAGAACAAAGACAGAATACGGCAGACAGAGTGGGAGGGTCGTCACAATCTGGTTGTATCTCAGACAATATCTGGTTGTATCTCAGACAGTATCTGGTTGTATCTCAGACAGTATCTGGTTGTATCTCAGACAATATCTGGTTGTATCTCAGACAGTATCTGGTTGTATCTCAGTATCTCAGACAGTATCTGGTTGTATCTCAGATAGTATCTGGTTGTATCTCAGATCTGGTTGTATCTCAGTATATCTGGTTGTATCTCAGATAGTATCATCTCACAGACAGTATCTGGTATCTGGTCTCAGACAGTATCTGGTTGTATCTCAGACAGTATCTGGTTGTATCTCAGATAGTATCTGGTTGTATCTCAGTATCTCAGACAGTATCTGGTTGTATCTCAGACAGTATCTGGTTGTATCTCAGACAGTATCTGGTTGTATCTCAGACAGTATCTGGTTGTATCTCAGATAGTATCTGGTTGTATCTCAGTATCTCAGACAGTATCTGGTTGTATCTCAGACAGTATCTGGTTGTATCTCAGACAGTATCTGGTTGTATCTCAGACAGTATCTGGTTGTATCTCAGACAGTATCTGGTTGTATCTCAGACAGTATCTGGTTGTATCTCAGTATCTCAGACAGTATCTGGTTGTATCTCAGATAGTATCTGGTTGTATCTCAGTATCTCAGACAGTATCTGGTTGTATCTCAGAGTATCTGGTATCTGATAGTATCTGGTTGTATCTCAGATCTCAGTATCTGGTTGTATCTCAGACAGTATCTGGTTGTATCTCAGATAGTATCTGGTTGTATCTCAGTATCTCAGACAGTATCTGGTTGTATCTCAGATAGTATCTGGTTGTATCTCAGACAGTATCTGGTTGTATCTCAGATCTCAGACAGTATCTGGTTGTATCTCAGACAGTATCTGGTTGTATCTCAGTATCTCAGACAGTATCTGGTTGTATCTCAGATAGTATCTGGTTGTATCTCAGATAGTATCTGGTTGTATCTCAGTATCTCAGACAGTATCTGGTTGTATCTCAGATAGTATGTGGTTGTATCTCAGACAGTATCTGGTTGTATCTCAGATAGTATCTGGTTGTATCTCAGTATCTCAGACAGTATCTGGTTGTATCTCAGTATATCAGACAGTATCTGGTTGTATCTCAGATAGTATCTGGTTGTATCTCAGTATCTCAGACAGTATCTGGTTGTATCTCAGATAGTATCTGGTTGTATCTCAGACAGTATCTGGTTGTATCTCAGACAGTATCTGGTTGTATCTCAGACAGTATCTGGTTGTATCTCAGACAGTATCTGGTTGTATCTCAGACAGTATCTGGTTGTATCTCAGACAGTATCTGGTTGTATCTCAGACAATATCTGGTTGTATCTCAGACAATATCTGGTTGTATCTCAGACAATATCTGGTTGTATCTCAGACAGTATCTGGTTGTATCTCAGTATCTCAGACAATATCTGGTTGTATATCAGACAGTATCTGGTTGTATCTCAGTATCTCAGACAATATCTGGTTGTATCTCAGTATCTCAGACAGTATCTGGTTGTATCTCAGATAGTATCTGGTTGTATCTCAGATAGTATCTGGTTGTATCTCAGACAGTATCTGGTTGTATCTCAGACAGTATCTGGTTGTATCTCAGACAGTATCTGGTTGTATCTCAGATAGTATCTGGTTGTATCTCAGTATCTCAGACAGTATCTGGTTGTATCTCAGATAGTATCTGGTTGTATCTCAGTATCTCAGACAGTATCTGGTTGTATCTCAGATAGTATCTGGTTGTATCTCAGTATCTCAGACAGTATCTGGTTGTATCTCAGACAGTATCTGGTTGTATCTCAGACAGTATCTGGTTGTATCTCAGTATCTCAGTCAATATCTGGTTGTATCTCAGATAGTATCTGGTTGTATCTCAGTATCTCAGACAGTATCTGGTTGTATCTCAGATAGTATCTGGTTGTATCTCAGTATCTGGTTGTATCTCAGATATCTGGTTGTATCTCAGTATCTCAGACAATATCTGGTTGTATCTCAGACAGTATCTGGTTGTATCTCAAACAGTATCTGGTTGTATCTCAGACAGTATCTGGTTGTATCTCAGACAGTATCTGGTTGTATCTCAGATAGTATCTGGTTGTATCTCAGTATCTGGTTGTATCTCACAGTATCTGGTTGTATCTCAGATAGTATCTGGTTGTATCTCAGACAGTATCTGGTTGTATCTCAGATAGTATCTGGTTGTATCTCAGTATCTCAGACAGTATCTGGTTGTATCTCAGAGACAGTATCTGGTTGTATCTCAGATAGTATCTGGTTGTATCTCAGATAGTATCTGGTTGTATCTCAGATCTCAGACAGTATCTGGTTGTATCTCAGACAGACAGTATCTGGTTGTATCTCAGACTGGTTGTAGTCTCATATCTGGTTGTATCTCAGACAGTATCTGGTTGTATCTCAGACTCAGTAGTATCTGGTTGTATCTCAGATAGTATCTGGTTGTATCTCAGTATCTCAGACAGTATCTGGTTGTATCTCAGATAGTATCTGGTTGTATCTCAGACAGTATCTGGTTGTATCTCAGATAGTATCTGGTTGTATCTCAGAATCTCAGATAGTATCTGGTTGTATCTCAGACAGTATCTGGTTGTATCTCAGACAGTATCTGGTTGTATCTCAGACATCATTAGCTTCCCTTCCTCTTATAACATTGTTTTCACTATATATTTTACCTCTTGGGGATGTTATTCGAAAACAAAATGTTAACTTTCACTGCTATGCGGATGACACACAGCTGTACATTTCAATGAAACATGGTGAAGCCCCAAAACTGCCCTCGCTAGAAGCATGTGTTTCAGACATAAGGAAGTGGATGGCTGCAAACTTTCTACTTTTAAACTCGGACAAAACAGAGATGCTAGTTCTAGGTCCCTAGAAACAAAGAGATCTTCTGTTGAATCTGACAATTAATCTTAATGGTTGTACAGTCGTCTCAAATAAAACTGTGAAGGACCTCGGCGTTACTCTGGACCCTGATCTCTCTTTTGAAGAACATATCAAGACCATTTCAAGGACAGCTTTTTTCCATCTATGTAACATTGCAAAAATCAGAAACTTTCTTTCCAAAAATGATGCAGAAAAATTAATCCATGCTTTTGTCACTTCTAGGTTAGACTACTGCAATGCTCTACTTTCCGGCTACCCGGATAAAGCACTAAATAAACTTCAGTTGGTGCTAAATACGGCTGCTAGAATCCTGACTAGACCCAAAAAATTTGATCATATTACTCCAGTGCTAGCCTCTCTACACTGGCTTTCTGTCAAAGCAAGGGCTGATTTCAAGGTTTTACTGCTAACCTACAAAGCATTACATGGGCTTGCTCCTACCTATCTCTCTGATTTGGTCCTGCCGTACATACCTGCACGTACGCTACGGTCACAAGACGCAGGCCTCCTAATTGTCCCTAGAATGTCTAAGCAAACAGCTGGAGGCAGAGCTTTCTCCTATAGAGCTCCGCCAGAAGAGGACTGGTCACCCCTCATAGCCTGGTTCCTCTCTAGGTTTCTTCCTAGGTTTTGGCCTTTCTAGGGAGTTTTTCCTAGCCACCGTGCTTCTACACCTGCATTGATTGCTGTTTGGGGTTTTAGGCTGGGTTTCTGTACAGCACTTTGAGATATCAGCTGATGTACGAAGGGCTATATAAATAAATTTGATTAAAAAAAAAAAAATTGATAACAGCCCACACACACACGCACGCATGCACGCACATACACACACACGCACAAACCAAGCATGCGCACAAGCACACGCACGCAAGCACACACCAAGAATGCACACACATACACACACATACACACATATACACACACACATTTACACACACACCAAGCATGCGCACAAGCACACACACACACACACACACACACACCAAGCGTACACACACACACACACACCAAGCACACACCCACACACACCAAGCGTGCACACACACACCCACACACACCAAGCATGCACACACACACACACCAAGCACACACACACACACACCAAGCATGCACACACACACACACACACACACACACCAAGCACACACCCATACACACCAAGCATGCACACACACACACACCAAGCACACACCCACACACACCAAGCACACACCCATACACACCAAGCATGCACACACACACACACACCAAGCATGCACACACACCAAGCACACACCACACACACCAAGCATGCACACACACACACCAAGCACACACACACACACCAAGCATGCACACACACACACCAAGCATGCACACACACCAAGCACACACCCACACACACCAAGCATGCACACACACACACCAAGCACACACACCACACACCAAGCACACACACCACACACCAAGCATGCACACACACACACCAAGCACACACACCACACACACCAAGCATGCACACACACACACCATGCACACACATGCACACACACACACACACACACACCAAGCACACACACCACACACCAAGCATGCACACACACACACACACACACCACACACACCAAGCATGCACACACCCACACACACAAGCATGCACACACACACACAAGCACACACACCACATGCACACACACACACACCAAGCACACCCACACACACCAAGCACACACACCACACACACCAAGCATGCACACACACACACCAAGCACACACACCACACACACCAAGCATGCACACACACACACACACAAGCACACACACCCACACACACCAAGCATGCACACACACACACCAAGCACACACCCACACACACCAAGCACACACCCACACACACCAAGCATGCACACACACACACACCAAGCATGCACACACACACACCAAGCATGCACACACCCACACACACCAAGCATGCACACACACACACCAAGCATGCACACACACACACACAAGCATGCACACACACCAAGCACACACCCACACACACCAAGCATGCACACACACACACCAAGCACACACACACACACACCAAGCACACACACACACACCAAGCATGCACACACACACACCAAGCACACACACCACACACACCAAGCATGCACACACACACACCAAGCATGCACACACCCACACACACAACACCACACACACACACACACACACACCAAGCATGCACACACACACACCAAGCATGCACACACCCACACACAAGCACACACACCCACACACACCAAGCACACACACACACACACACACCCAAGCATGCACACACCCACACACACCAAAGCATGCACACACCACACACACCACATGCACACACCCACACACACCAAGCATGCACACACACACACACACCAAGCACACACCCACACACACCAAGCATGCACACACACACACCACACACCTCACTGTATCATGTGATGATTTAGTTATGTAATTCCTTCATTGACACACAGCGCTGTAACCCAGCTGGCCTACATTTAACATTCACTTCTGGATGCATTTATTATTGATTAACCGGTAATATTGATCCCCAAGAAATAAGTGCCAATGAGGTCACCGATGAATATGGACGATAATGACTCTATCTGCATCTCAAATGGAGCCCTATTCCCTATATAGTGCACTACTATAAACCCTATTCCCTATGTAGTGCACTACTATAGACCCTATTCCCTCTATAGTGCACTACTTAAGACCAGGACCCTATTCCCTATATAGTGCACTACTATAGACCAGAGCCCTATTCCCTATATAGTACACTACTTTAGACCAGAGCCCTATTCCCTATATAGTGCACTACTTTAGACCAGGACCCTATTCCCTATATAGTGCACTACTATAGACCAGAGCCCTATTCCCTATATAGTGCACTACTATAGACCAGAGCCCTATTCCCTATATAGTACACTATTATAGACCAGAGCCCTATTCCCTATATAGTGCACTACTATAGAACCTATTCCCTATATAGTGCACTACTATAGACCCTATTCCCTATATAGTGCACTACTATAGACCAGAGCCCTATTCCCTATATAGTGCACTACTATAGACCAGAGCCCTATTCCCTATATAGTACACTACTATAGACCCTATTCCCTATATAGTACACTACTATATACCCTATTCCCTATATAGTGCACTACTTTAGACCCTATTCCCTATATAGTACACTACTATAGACCATAGCCCTATTCCCTATATAGTACACTACTTTAGACCAGAGCCCTATTCCCTATATAGTACACTACTATAGACCAGAGCCCTATTCCCTATATAGTACACTACTATAGACCAGAGACCTATTCCCTATATAGTACACTACTTTAGACCAGAGCCCTACTCCCTATATATCGTCTACAGGTACTATGAAATATTGTTGACCTGTCACAGCGTCTACAGATACTATGAAATATTGTTGACCTGTCATACAGTCTGCAGATACTATGAAGTACTTGTTGACCTGTCCAACAGTCTGCAGATACTATGAAGTATTGTTGACCTGTCATACAGTCTGCAGATACTATGAAGTACTTGTTGACCTGAAACTGTTCTGCCTGCGCCTAGGGAACCCTGGACGTGCTACCTTGTCCCTGACCTGCTTTTTCGACTCTCTCTCTCCATCTCAACCTTTGAATGCTCGGCAATGAAAGGCCAACTGACGTTTACTCCTGAGGTACTGACCTGTTGCACCCCTCTACAACCACTGGGATTATTATCTGACCCTGCTGGTCATTTATGAACATTTGAACATCTTGGCCATGTTCTGTTATAATCTCCACCCGACACAGCCAGAAGAGGACTGGTCACCCCTCAGAGCCTGGTTCCTCTCTCGGTTTCTTCCTAGGTTTTGGCATTTCTCTGGAGTTTTTCCTAGCCACCGTGCTTCTACACCTGTGTTGCTTGCTGTTTGGGGTTTTAGAATGGGTTTCTGTACAGCACTTGTGACATCAGCTGATGTAAAAATGGGCTTTATAAATACATTTGATTGATTGATTGACCTGTCATATGGTCTGCAAATACTGTGAAGTGCTTGTTGGCTCCTTGATACGGACAACATAAAGAACCATCTTGTTGACTCCTTGATACGGACAACATAAAGAACCATCTTGTTGACTCCTTGATACGGACAACATAAAGAACCATCTTGTTGACTCCTTGATACCGGACAACATAAAGAACCATCTTGTTGACTCCTTGATACGGACAACATAAAGAACCATCTTGTTGACTCCTTGATACGGACAACATAAAGAACCATCTTGTTGACTCCTTGATACGGACAACATAAAGAACCATCTTGTTGATACGGACAACATAAAGAACCATCTTGTTGACTCCTTGAACCATCTTGATACGGACAACATAAAGAACCATCTTGTTGACTCCTTGATACAACATAAAGAACCATCTTGTTGACTCCTTGATACGGACAACATAAAGAACCATCTTGTTGACTCCTTGATACGGACAACATAAAGAACCATCTTGTTGACTCCTTGATACGGACAACATAAAGAACCATCTTGTTGACTCCTTGATACGGACAACATAAAGAACCATCTTGTTGACTCCTTGATACGGACAACATAAAGAACCATCTAACCATCTTGATATGGACAACATAATTAACCATCTTGTTGACTCCTTGATACGGACAACATAAAGAACCATCTTGTTGACTCCTTGATACGGACAACATAAAGAACCATCTTGTTGACTCCTTGATACGGACAACATAAAGAACCATCTTGTTGACTCCTTGATACGAACAACATAAAGAACCATCTTGTTGACTCCTTGATACGGACAACATAAAGAACCATCTTGTTGACTCCTTGATACGGACAACATAATGACCTGAATGTGTACAGTATTAACTACATATATTAGAATAATGTTAAGATATTTCTTTCTTTTAAATAACTGAATTAAAAAAGGTAAAGAAACATGGTCGTTCTGTTGGTGTTTCTGGGTAGACATCTTGTTTTAGACACATCCAGAGAAACATGGCCGTTCTGTTGGTGTTAATCAGTAGACATCTTGTTTTAGACACGTCCAGAGAAACATGGTCATTCTGTTGGTGTTTCTGGGTAGACATCTTGTTTTAGACACATCCAGAGAAACATGGCCGTTCTGTTGGTGTTAATCAGTAGACATCTTGTTTTAGACACATCCAGAGAAACATGGTCATTCTGTTGGTGTTTCTGGGTAGACATCTTGTTTTAGACACATCCAGAGAAACATGGTCATTCTGTTGGTGTTAATCAGTAGACATCTTGTTTTAGACACATCCAGAGAAACATGGTCATTCTGTTGGTGTTTCTGGGTAGACATCTTGTTTTAGACACATCCAGAGAAACATGGCCGTTCTGTTGGTGTTAATCAGTAGACATCTTGTTTTAGACACATCCATCGAGAGCCAAAGTAATGGAATTCAGTTCAGAGGGTCTGTCTGGCGTATTCTGATCACTAGAAGATTGCACTATTGACCAAATGTCAGACGTGGAGCGATGCGATGATTGAATAAAATCGTGTACGTAATCAAACCTGATAACTCTGCCTAGGCTGACTGCTGTTGACTTCCAACAACACCATGGGAAATTCTGAAAATCATTATCCCCCCACACACACAAGAGGATATACACACACACACACACACACACACACACACACACACACACACACACACACACACACACACACACACACACACACACACACACTGGGCCTTTATCTCTCAACAACCAAACTCCTTTATCTCTCTAGTGGAGACACAACCAAACCCCTTTATCTCTCTAGTGGAGACAACCAAACTCCTTTATCTCCCTAGTGGAGACACAACCAAACCCCTTTATCTCTCTAGTGGAGACACAACAAAATCTCTTTATCTCTCTAGTGGAGACACAACCAAACTCCTGTATCTCTCTAGTGGAGACACAACCAAACTCCTTTATCTCTCTAGTGGAGACACAACCAAACTCCTTTATCTCTCTAGTGGAGACACAACACATCCAAACTCCTTTATCTCTCTAGTGGAGACACAACCAAACTCCTTTATCTCTCTAGTGGAGACACAACCAAACTCATGTATCTCTCTAGTGGAGACACAACCAAACTCCTTTATCTCTCTAGTGGAGACACAACACATCCAAACTCCTTTATCTCTCTAGTGGAGACACAACCAAACTCCTTTATCTCTCTAGTGGAGACACAACCAAACTCCTTTATCTCTCAACAACCAAACTCCTTTATCTCTCTAGTGGAGATACAACCAAACTCCTTTATCTCCCTAGTGGAGACACAACCAAACTCCTTTATCTCTCCAGTGGAGACACAACCAAACTCCTTTATCTCTCAACAACCAAACTCCTGTATCTCCCTAGTGCATGCACAAACAAACTCCTTCATCTCTCTAGTGTAGACACAACCAAACCCCTTTATATCTCTAGTGGAGACACAACCAAACTCCTTTATCTCTCTAGTGGAGTCACAACCCAACTCCTGTATCTCTCTAGTGGAGACACAACCAAACTCCTTCATCAAACACTATTTGTTTTTCTCATGAAATGCAGGATTAATTTCCTCCCTCTTCTTCCTTTCCCTCTCGCTCCACTCCCACCACGCCACACTCCCCCCTAGTTGGTCAATGAAAGGTGTTTGGCCCCTTTTGTCAATAAGACTGGAGCTGTGTCCCAAATGGCACCCTATCCCCTATTTTACAGTAGTGCACTGCTACAGTCCTGTGGGCGCTGGCCAAAGGAAGGCGAAACCGGATGATGAATCTGAAGCAGAGATCAATCTGCTTTCAGGTCCTGAGGTGGAGCAATTTAGGACACCAGAATATTTAAATCAGGACTGGACAGTGATTCGATATAGGGGAGGGGGGGGGGGGTGACCCCTCAAGGAGCACAACCCTGGGAAATAACTCACACACCTGGGGTGCCGGCCGCAGCTCCGAGGAGTATGGGTAATGACGGTTTGATTGGGTTAGAGGAAAACCTTTTAAGGACTCGTTTACATTATAGAAGTGCACTACCTGGCATAGTGAAGCTGTCTTCAACACAGTATGGTTTATTGTGTAACGTGCGTTGTTTGAAGGAGACCAAGGCGCAGCGTAATTTGTGGTCATCCTATTTATTTAAATGAGACCCAGCAACAAAATAAACCCAAAACGAACCGTTCCGTTCCGTAGGCTACAAGAGCTGTACAAAAACAAGATCCCACAACATAGGTGGGGGAAAAGGCTGCCTAAGTATGATTCCCGATCAGAGACAACGATAGACAGCTGCCTCTGCTTGGGATCCACACTCGGCCAAACACAAAGAAATACAAAACATAGAATGCCCACCCCACATCACACCCTGACCTCACCAAAAAGAGAAATAAAACGTCTCTCTAAGGTCAGGGCATGACATAATGACTCAGCCCACCTAAAAGAGATGGGGGCTAGTCCATAAAGGAGATGGGGGCTGGTCCATAAAGGAGATGGGGGGTCTGGTCCATAAAGGAGATGGGGGGGTACATAAAGGAGATGGGGGCTGGTGGTACATAAAGGAGATGGGGGCTGGTCCATAAAGTAGATGGGGGCTGGTACATAAAGGAGATGGGGGCTGGTACATAAAGGAGCTGGGGGCTGGTCCATAAAGGAGCTGGGGGCTGGTACATAAAGGAGATGGGGGCTGTATTTGACCCACTGCTTTCCTTTCAGTTTTTAGATTGTTTTTGCCCTTCCTTCTCTCCTTCCTTCTCTCCTTCCTTCTCTCCTTTCTTCTCTCTTGTCTTCTCTCATTCCAGTGTTGCATAGAAAATGGATTGGTTTGACGCTGCTCCAACTCTGCATAGTGAATGTGTAGGGCAGATGCCTTCTGATCTCTGTTCTGAAGGAAATATTTTCAACCTTAGCCTGGTCCTAGCCTGGTCCTATCCATAGCCTGGTCCTATCCATAGCCTGGTACTAGCCTGGTCCTATCCTTAGCCTGGTCCTATCCATAGCCTGGTCCTGGTCTCCATAGCCTGGTCTAGCCTGGTCCTATCCATAGCCTGGTCCTATCCTAGCCTGGTCCTAGCCTCCCATAGCCTGGTCCTATCCATAGCCTGGTCCTATCTAGCCTGGTCCTGGTCCTCCATAGCCTGGTCCTAGCCTGGTCCTATCCATAGCCTAACTAGCCGGTCCTAGCCTGGTCCTATCCATAGCCTGGTCCCTGGTCCTATCCTGGTCCTATAGCCTGGTCCTAGCCTGGTCCTATCCATAGCCTGGTCCTAACCATAGCCTGGTCCTAACCATAGCCTGGTCCTAGCCTGGTCCTAGTCCTATCCATAGCCTGGTCCTAGCCTGGTCCTAGCCTGGTCCTAGCCTGGTCCTATCCATAGCCTGGTCCTATCCATAGCCTGGTCCTAACCATAGCCTGGTCCTAACCATAGCCTGGTCCTAGCCTGGTCCTATCCATAGCCTGGTCCTAGCCTGGTCCTAGCCTGGTCCTAACCATAGCCTGGTCCTAACCATAGCCTGGTCCTATCTGCCTGGTCCTAACCATAGCCTCCATAGCCTGGTCCTAGCCTGGTCCTATCCATAGCCTGGTCCTAACCATAGCCTGGTCCTAGCCTGGTACTAGCCTGGTCCTATCCATAGCCTGGTCCTAGCCTGGTACTGGTCCTATCCATAGCCTGGTCCTAGCCTGGTCCTATCCATAGCCTGGTCCTAGCCTGGTCCTAACCATAGCCTGGTCCTAGCCTGGTACTAGCCTGGTCCTAACCATAGCCTGGTCATAGCCTGGTCCTAGCCTGGTCCTAACCATAGCCTGGTCTTAGCCTGGTCCTATCCATTGCCTGGTCCTAGCCTGGTCCTAGCCTGGTCCTATCCATAGCCTGGTCCTAACCATAGCCTGGTCCTAACCATAGCCTGGTCCTAGCCTGGTCCTATCCATAGCCTGGTCCTAGCCTGGTCCTGGTCCTAACCATAGCCTGGTCCTAACCATAGCCTGGTCCTATCCATAGCCTGGTCCTAACCATATAGCCTGGTCCTAGCCTGGTCCTAGCCTGGTCCTATCCATAGCCTGGTCCTATCCATAGCCTGGTCCTAGCCTGGGTCCTAGCCTGGTCCTATCCATAGCCTGGTCCTAGCCTGGTCCTAACCATAGCCTGGTCCTAACCATAGCCTGGTCCTAGCCCCATAGCCTGGTCCTATCCATAGCCTGGTCCATAGCCTGGTCCTAGCCTGGTCCTAACCATAGCCTGGTCCTAGCCTGGTCCATAGCCTGGTCCTAGCCTGGCCCTGGTCCTAACCATAGCCTGGTCCTAGCCTGGTCCTAGCCTGGTCCTATCCATAGCCTGGTCCTAGCCTGGTCCTAGCCTGGTCCTGGTCATAGCCTGGTCCTATCCATAGCCTGGTCCTAGCCTGGTCCTATAGCCTGGTCCTAGCCTGGTCCTAACTGCCTGGTCCTAGCCTGGTATTAGCCTGGTCCTAACCATAGCCTGGTCATAGCCTGGTCCTAGCCTGGTCCTAACCATAGCCTGGTCCTAGCCTGGTCCTATCCAGCCTGGTCCTAGCCTGGTCCTATCCAGCCTGGTCCTATCCATAGCCTGGTCCTAGCCTGGTCCATAGCCTGGTCCTAGCCTGGTCCTATCCATTGCCTGGTCCTAGCCTGGTCCCTAGCCTGGTCCTAACCATAGCCTGGTCCTATGCCTGGTCCTAGCCTGGTCCTAGCCTGGTCCTAGCCTGGTCCTATCCATAGCCTGGTCCTAACCATAGCCTAGCCTGGTCCTAGCCTGGTCCCTATCCATAGCCTGGTCCTAGCCTGGTCCTAACCATAGCCTGGTGGTCCCATAGCCTGGTCCTAGCCTAGCCTGGTCCATAGCCTGGTCCTAGCCCATAGCCTGGTCCTAACCATAGCCTGGTCCTAGCCTGGTATAGCCTGGTCCTATCCATAGCCTGGTCCTAGCCTGGTCCTAACCATAGCCTGGTCCTAGCCTGCCTGGTCCTAGCCTGGTCCTATCCATAGCCTGGTCCTAGCCTGGTCCTATCCATAGCCTGGTCCTAGCCTGCCTGGTCCTATCCATAGCCTGGTCCTAGCCTGGTCCTAGCCTGGTCCTATCCATAGCCTGGTCCTATCCATAGCCTGGTCCTAGCCTGGTCCTATCCATAGCCTGGTCCTAGCCTGGTCCTAGCCCATGGTCCTAAACCATAGCCTGGTCCTAGCCTGGTCCTAGCCTGGTCCTAACCATAGCCTGGTCTTATCCTGGTCCTAGCCATTGCCTGGTCCTAGCCTGGTCCTAGCCTGGTCCTAGCCTGGTCCTATAGCCTGGTCCTAACCATAGCCTGGTCCTAACCATAGCCTGGTCCCTAACCATAGCCTGGTCCTAGCCTGGTACCTAGCCTGGTCCTAACCATAGCCTGGTCCTAGCCTGGTCCTAACCATAGCCTGGTCCTAGCCTGGTCCTATCCATGCCTGGTCCTAGCCTGGTCCTAGCCTGGTCCTAGCCTGGTCCTATCCCTAGCCTGGTCCTAACCATAGCCTGGTCCTAACCATAGCCTGGTCCTAGCCTGGTCCTAGCCTGGTCCTATCCCATAGCCTGGTCCTAGCCTGGTCCTATCCATTGCCTGGTCCTAGCCTGGTCCTATCCATAGCCTGGTCCTAGCCATAGCCTGGTCCTAACCATAGCCTGGTCCTAGCCATCCTATCCATAGCCTGGTCCTAGCCTGGTACCTAGCCTGGTCCTATCCATAGCCTGGTCCTAGCCTGGTCCTATCCATAGCCTGGTCCTATCCATAGCCTGGTCCTAGCCTGGTCCATTCCTAGCCTGGTCCTAGCCTGGTCCTATCCATAGCCTGGTCCTAACCATAGCCTGGTCCTATAGCCTGGTACTAGCCTGGTCCTATCCATAGCCTGGTCCTAGCCTGGTCCTAACCTGGTCCTATCCTAGCCTGGTCCTAACCATAGCCTGGTCCTAGCCTAGCCTGGTCCTAACCATAGCCTGGTACTAGCCTGGTCCTATCCATAGCCTGGTCCTAGCCTGGTCCTATGGTCCTATAGCCTGGTCCTAGCCTGGTCCTAACCATAGCCTGGTCCTAGCCTGGTCCTAACCATAGCCTGGTCCTAGCCTGGTCCTAGCCTGGTCCTATCCATAGCCTGGTCCTAGCCTGGTCCTATCCATAGCCTGGTCCTAGCCTGGTCCTATCCATAGCCTGGTCCTAACCATAGCCTGGTCCTAACCATAGCCTGGTCCTAACCATAGCCTGGTCCTATCCATAGCCTGGTCCTAGCCTGGTCCTACCTAGCCTGGTCCTATCCATAGCCTGGTATCCTAGCCTGGTCCTAGCCTGGTCTGGTCTATCCATAGCCTTGTCCTAACCATATCCTGGTCCTAACAATAGCCTCGTCCTATCCATAGCCTGGTCCTAACCATAGCCTGGTCCTAGCCTGGTCCTAGCCTGGTCCTATCCATAGCCTGGTCCTAGCCTATTCCTATCCTGGTCCTAGCCTGGTCCTATCCATAGCCTGGTCCTAACCATAGCCTGATCCTATTCTGGTCCTAACCATAGCCTGGTACTAGCCTGGTCCTATCCAAGCCCGGTCCTAGCCTGGTCCTATCCATAGCCTGGTCCTAGCCTGGTCCTAACCATAGCCTGTTCCTAGCCTGGTCCTAGCCTGGTCCTAACCATAGCCTGGTCCTATCCATAACCTGGTCCGAACCATAGCCTGGTCCTAACCATAGCCTGGTCCTAACCATAGCCTGGTCCTATCCTGGTCCTAGCCTGGTCCTAGCCTGGACCTAGCCTGGTCCTATCCATAGCCTGGTCCTAGCCTGGTCCTAGCCTGGACCTAGCCTGGTCCTATCCTTCTCATCCTACCAGGTAGAAACGTGCCGAACGACTTCACAATTTGAGGACTGTGTACAAAGGCAGCATCCGACACAGTGAAGGAAGGTGCGTTGGAGAATTCTACAATGACAACGTGCAGCGTCAACCGTCACCTTTATCCTCCATCGCTGAAAATAAAGGTGTTCCACTCCAACAACGGTGTTCCACTCCAACAACGGAGTTTCACTCCAACAACGGTGTTCCACTCCACTCCAACAACAGTGTTCCACTCCAACAACGGTGTTTCACTCCAACAACGGTGTTCCACTCCACTTCAATAACGGTGTTTCACTCCAACAACGGTGTTTCACTCCAACAACGGTGTTCCACTCCACTCCAATAACGGTGTTTCACTCCAACAACGGTGTTCCACTCCACTCCAACAACAGTGTTCCACTCCAACAACGGTGTTTCACTCCAACAACGGTGTTCCACTCCACTCCAATAACGGTGTTCCACTCCAACAACGGTGTTCCACTCCACTCCAATAACGGTGTTTCACTCCAACAACGGTGTTTCACTCCAATAATGGTGTTCCACTCCAACCAACAACGGTGTTCCACTCCAACAACGGTGTTCCACTCCAACAACGGTGTTTCACTCCAACAACGGTGTTCCACTCCACTCCAACAACGGTGTTCCACTCCAACAACGGTGTTCCACTCCAACAACGGTGTTCCACTCCAACAACGGTGTGTCACTCCAACAACGGTGTTCCACTCCAACAACGGTGTTCCACTCCAACAACGGTGTGTCACTCCAACAACGGTGTTCCACTCCAACAACGGTGTTCCACTCCAACAACGGTGTTCCACTCCAACAACGGTGTGTCACTCCAACAACGGTGTGCACGTGATATATAAAAGGTCATTAATAACCTCCACAGCAGTCTAGTACAAATGTTATCCCATAGCTGGTGAAAACCTGACAGCTGTCCTTGTTTCTTCCCAGAAAACCTATTTCCTCCCCACTTTGATCGGAGTGGAGCACGGGGGGGAAACAGCTCCCAGACAAGCTGACAGAGAATTGAGAGACCGAGGTGAATGACGTCAACAAAAAAAAAATGACAGGAGAAGATTACAGACCCAATGTGTTGGGAAGCCTTGGATCTCTCTGACTTTATCCTCTGTGAATCCTCTTCTCTTTTACACGGAGAGGGCGACAGAGAGAGAGACGTCTACTAAAGTTGTTCCATCTGTCTATATTACCGCCCCGGTTGAATGTGATTGATGTGAAGTGCCTCTAGATCATCTTTAGTTTGTTGAACTCAGTCAGATTTTAACTGAGGTTGTCAAAAACCTGGAGCTTCCATTTCTTCTTTCGTTCCCAGTGCTGCATGTCTTTGGTAGAGAAGTGCCATAAGGTACGATTGTCAATATTTTTGTTCTCTTTGTCACCACCAACGCCACGCAGCCTATCTTTGGTATAGATGTTCAGCTACCCAGGCATCATCATCAGACCACCAGGGAGCGATATGATATAGACCACCATAATGTAGTCGATAGTGTCCGTCTACGGGCCAACCTGTCTGTCTGCAATTTAAAACTGCTTATCCGAGCTCAATCCAGATGGGAAATCATTCCCAAACACTGTTCTCCTTTTCATAACCGCGCTGGTCAGGAGCTTATAGCTTTCTCTGTGTTTATCCCACTGCAAGCCCCCTCGCTGTCCCCCGGCCAGCCGCAAATCACTTTTCAAAACGGTCAAAAAGAGCAAATAAATGATGTCTTTGACTCAGTGAGAAGCCATGGTCCCCATCCCAGCCTCCCCATCTGGTGAGGAAGCTTTCCAATAAATGATGTCTTTGACTCAGTGAGAAGCCATGGTCCCCATCCCAGCCTCCCCATCTGGTGAGGAAGCTTTCCAATAAATGATGTCTTTGACTCCGTGAGAAGCCATGGTCCCCATCCCAGCCTCCCCATCTGGTGAGGAAGCTTTCCAATAAATGATGTCTTTGACTCAGTGAGAAGCCATGGTCCCCATCCCAGCCTCCCCATCTGGTGAGGAAGCTTTCCAATAAATGATGTCTTTGACTCAGTGAGAAGCCATGGTCCCCATCCCAGCCTCCCCATCTGGTGAGGAAGCTTTCCAATAAATGATGTCTTTGACTCAGTGAGAAGCCATGGTCCATCCTCATGAGAGCCAGCTCCATCTTCAGTTCCTGAAACTACACCAATGGGGTGGAGGAGGTGGACATCAGTCCCTGAAACTACACCAATGGGGTGGAGGAGGTGGACATCAGTTCCTGAAACTACACCAATGGGGTGGAGGAGGTGGACATCAGTCCCTGAAACTACACCAATGGGGTGGAAGAGGTGGACATCAGTTCCTGAAACTACACCAATGGGGTGGAGGAGGTGGACATCAGTCCCTGAAACTACACCAATGGGGTGGAGGAGGTGGACATCAGTTCCTGAAACTACACCAATGGGGTGGAGGAGGGATGGAGAGGGGGACATCAGTCCCTGAAACTACACCAATGGGGTGGAGGAAGTGGGGGGTGGAGGAGGGATGGAGAGGGTGAGTCGTGGTTAGTCGTTTTTTTTCAGGTGCAGTTGCAAAAACCATCAAGCACTATGATGAAACTGGCTCTCATGAGGACTTACACAGGAAACAAGGCCCTAAGATAACTCTGCTGCAGAGGATAAGTACATTATTTTATTTTTATTTTATTTCACCTTTATTTAACCAGGTAGGCTAGTTGAGAACAAGTTCTCATTTGCAACTGCGACCTGGCCAAGATAAAGCATAGCAGTGTGGGCAGACAACACAGAGTTATACATGGAATAAACAATTAACAAGTCAATAACACAGTAGAAAACAAAGGGGGGAGTCTATATACAATGTGTGCAAAAGGCATGAGGAGGTAGGCGAATAATTACAATTTTGCAGATTAACACTGGAGTGATAAATGATCAGATGGTCATGTACAGGTAGAGATATTGGTGTGCAAAAGAGCAGAAAAGTAAATAAATAAAAACAGTATGGGGATGAGGTAGGTGAAAATGGGTGGGCTATTTACCAATAGACTATGTACAGCTGCAGCGATCGGTTAGCTGCTCAGATAGCTGATGTTTGAAGTTGGTGAGGGAGATAAAAGTCTCCAACTTCAGCGATTTTTGCAATTCGTTCCAGTCACAGGCAGCAGAGTACTGGAACGAAAGGCGGCCAAATGAGGTGTTGGCTTTAGGGATGATCAGTGAGATACACCTGCTGGAGCGCGTGCTACGGATGGGTGTTGCCATCGTGACCAGTGAACTGAGATAAGGCGGAGCTTTACCTAGCATGGACTTGTAGATGACCTGGAGCCAGTGGGTCTGGCGACGAATATGTAACGAGGGCCAGCCGACTAGAGCATACAGGTCGCAGTGGTGGGTGGTATAAGGTGCTTTAGTGACAAAACGGATGGCACTGTGATAGACTGCATCCAGTTTGCTGAGTAGAGTGTTGGAAGCCATTTTGTAGATGACATCGCCGAAGTCGAGGATCGGTAGGATAGTCAGTTTTACTAGGGTAAGCTTGGCGGCGTGAGTGAAGGAGGCTTTGTTGCGGAATAGAAAGCCGACTCTTGATTTGATTTTCGATTGGAGATGTTTGATATGAGTCTGGAAGGAGAGTTTGCAGTCTAGCCAGACACCTAGGTACTTATAGATGTCCACATATTCAAGGTCGGAACCATCCAGGGTGGTGATGCTAGTCGGGCATGCGGGTGCAGGCAGCGATCGGTTGAAAAGCATGCATTTGGTTTTACTAGCGTTTAAGAGCAGTTGGAGGCCACGGAAGGAGTGTTGTATGGCATTGAAGCTTGTTTGGAGGTTAGATAGCACAGTGTCCAATGACGGGCCGAAAGTATATAGAATGGTGTCGTCTGCATAGAGGTGGATCAGGGAATCGCCCGCAGCAAGAGCAACATCATTGATATATACAGAGAAAAGAGTCGGCCCGAGAATTGAACCCTGTGGCACCCCCATAGAGACTGCCAGAGGACCGGACAGCATGCCCTCCGATTTGACACACTGAACTCTGTCTGCAAAGTAATTGGTGAACCAGGCAAGGCAGTCATCCGAAAAACCGAGGCTACTGAGTCTGCCGATAAGAATATGGTGATTGACAGAGTCGAAAGCCTTGGCAAGGTCAATGAAGACGGCTGCACAGTACTGTCTTTTATCGATGGCGGTTATGATATCGTTTAGTACCTTGAGTGTGGCTGAGGTGCACCCGTGACCGGCTCGGAAACCAGATTGCACAGCGGAGAAGGTATGGTGGGATTCGAGATGGTCAGTGACCTGTTTGTTGACTTGGCTTTCGAAGACCTTAGATAGGCAGGGCAGGATGGATATAGGTCTGTAACAGTTTGGGTCCAGGGTGTCTCCCCCTTTGAAGAGGGGGATGACTGCGGTAGCTTTCCAATCCTTGGGGATCTCAGACGATATGAAAGAGAGGTTGAACAGGCTGGTAATAGGGGTTGCGACAATGGCGGCGGATAGTTTCAGAAATAGGGGTCCAGATTGTCAAGCCCAGCTGATTTGTACGGGTCCAGGTTTTGCAGCTCTTTCAGAACATCTGCTATCTGGATTTGGGTAAAGGAGAACCTGGAGAGGCTTGGGCGAGGAGCTGCCGGGGGGCGGAGCTGTTGGCCGAGGTTGGAGTAGCCAGGCGGAAGGCATGGCCAGCCGTTGAGAAATGCTTATTGAAGTTTTCGATAATCATGGATTTATCGGTGGTGACCGTGTTACCTAGCCTCAGTGCAGTGGGCAGCTGGGAGGAGGTGCTCTTGTTCTCCATGGACTTCACAGTGTCCCAGAACTTTTTGGAGTTGGAGCTACAGGATGCAAACTTCTGCCTGAAGAAGCTGGCCTTAGCTTTCCTGACTGACTGCGTGTATTGGTTCCGGACTTCCCTGAACAGTTGCATATCCCGGGGACTATTCGATGCTATTGCAGTCCGCCACAGGATGTTTTTGTGCTGGTCGAGGGCAGTCAGGTCTGGGGTGAACCAAGGACTGTATCTGTTCTTAGAGTTACCAGCCTCAGAAATGGCAGAGTTCAAGTAACAGAGACATCTCAACATCAACTGTTCAGAGGAGACTGTGTGAATCAGGCCTTCATGGTCGAATTGCTGCAAAGAAACCACTACTAGACACCAATAATAAGAAGAGCCTTGCTTGGGCCAAGAAACACGAGCAATGGACATTAGAATTCTGTCCTTTGGTCTGATGAGTCCAAATTTGAGATTTTTAGTTCCAACCGCCGTGTCCTTGTGAGACGCAGAGTAGGTGAACGGATGATCTCCGCATGTGTGGTTCCCACCGTGAAGCATGGAGGAGGAGGTGTGATGGTGTGGGGGTGCTTTGCTGGTGACACTGTCTGTGATTTATTTAGAATTCAAGGCACACTTAACCAGCATGGCTAGCACAGCATTCTGCAGCGATACTCCATCCCATCTGATTTGCGCTTAGTGGGACTATCATTTGTTTTTCAACAGGACAATAACCCAACACACCTCCAGGCTGTGTAAGGGCTATTTGACCAATAAGGAGAGTGATGGAGTGCTGCATCAGATGACCTGGCCTCCACAGTCACCCAACCTCAACACAATTGAGATGGTTTGGGATGATTTGGACCGCAGAGTGAAGGAAAAGCAGCCAACAAGTGCTCAGCATATGTGGGAACTCCTTCAAGACTGTTGGAAAAGCATTCCTCATTAAGCTGGTTGAGAGAATACCAAGAGTGTGCAAAAGCTGTCATCAAGGCAAACGGTGGCTAATTTGAAGAATCTCAAATGTAAAATATACTTTGATTTGTTGAACACTTTATTTTGGTTACTACATGATTCCATATGTGTTATTTCATAAATTTGATGTCTTCACAACTATTCACCAATTTAGAAAATAAGGAAAAAAATAAAGATAAACCCTTGAATTAGTAGGTGTGTCCCAAACATTTGACTGGTGCTGTAGTTCCTCCTTCTTCCCTTGTAGTGTGTTTCAGCTGGTTGCCTTGGAGACGGCATCAGAACCGTCACTACGACGGAGCGGTTGATCTGTGCGAGAGAGAGAGAGAGACGTTCCTCTCAACGCCGTGCGAGGGGGATCAGGGTGCGATCTGCGCACGGGGATTAGCAGAGTGTTCCACGGAGTCC
>NW_024609636.1:125000-177500 GCF_018296145.1 Oncorhynchus tshawytscha | reverse complement strand
ATAACAGCCTCCACGCTTCTGGGAAGGCTTTCCGCTAGATGTTGGAAAATTGCTGCAGGGGGACTTGGGTGGTTAGGACTGGCTCGCAGTCAGTGTTCCAATTCATCCCAAAGGTGTTCGATGGGGTTGAGGTCAGGGCTCTGTGCTGGCCAGTCAAGTTCTTCGACATCGATCTCGACAAACCATTTATGTATGGATCTCGCTTCGTGCACATGGGCATTGCCATGCTGAAACAGGAAAGGACCTTCCCCAAACTGTTGCCACAAAGATGGAAGCACAGAATCGTCTAGAATGTAATTGTAAGCTGTAGCGTTAAGATTTCCCTTCACTGGAACTAAGGGGCCTAGCCAGAACGACAAAAAAACAGCCCAAGACCATTATTCCTCCTTCACCAAACCTTACAGTTGGCACTATGCATTGGGGCAGGTAGCGTTCTCCTGGCATCTGCCAAACCCAGATTCGTCTGTCGTGCAGCCAGATGGTGAAGCGTGATTCATCACTCCAGAGAACACACTTCGACCCCTCCAGAGAACACACTTCGACCCCTCCAGAGTCCAATGGCGGCAAGCTTTACACCCTCCAGCTGACGCTTGGCGTTGCGCATGATCTTAGAACATATAGAGTCCTATGGGCCATGGTGAAAAGCAGAGCATTATAGAGAGAATAAGGTACATTTGGGACTCAGACGAACTCCCTGTGTACAACCGATCACTCAGAGAAAGTACAATAAATATCAGTTGATCCCTGTTTCACACCGAGGGCTTTGGAGCAGGAGAGATGTGACAGTCGATCCCTGTTTCAGACCGATGGCTTTGGAGCAGGAGAGATGTGACAGTCGATCCCTGTTTCAGAACCGAGGGCTTTGGAGCAGGAGAGATGTGACAGTCGATCCCTGTTTCAGAACCGAGGGCTTTGGAGTAGGAGAGACGTGACAGTCGATCCCTGTTTCAGACCGAGGGCTTTGGAGCAGGAGAGACGTGAAAGTCGAGGTGGAGAGATGTGAAAGATGAGGTGGAGAGACGTGAGAGACGAGGTGGAGAGACGTGAGAGACGAGGTGGAGAGACGTGAAAGACGAGGTGGAGAGACGAGGTGGAGAGACGAGGTGGAGAGACGAGATGGAGAGACGAGGTGGAGAGACGAGGTGGAGAGACCTGAAAGACGAGGTGGAGAGGCGTGAAAGACGAGGTGGAGACGAGGTGGAGAGACGTGAAAGATGAGTGGAGAGACGAGGTGGAGAGACGAGGTGGAGAAAGACGAGGTGAAGAGACGAGGTGGAGAGACGAGGTGAAATACGAGGTGGAGAGACGAGGTGGAGAGACGAGGTGAAGAGACGAGGTGGAGAGACGAGGTGGAGAGACGAGGTGAAGAGACGAGGTGGAGAGGTGGAGAGACGAGGTGAAAGACGAGGTGGAGAGACGAGGTGGAGAGACGAGGTGGAGAGACAAGGTGGAGGAGAGACGAGGTGGAGAGACGAGGTGGAGAGAGAGACGAGGTGGAGAGACGTGGTGGAGAGACGTGGTGGAGAGACGAGATGAAGAGACGAGGTGGAGAGACGAGGTGGAGAGACGAGGTGGAGAGACGAGGTGGAGAGACAAGGTGGAGAGACGTGAAAGACGAGGTGGAGAGACGATGTTTTCACTTTACCTTTCCCACGTTTCCTTTTAGATCTCCATTGGTTCAATTAAAACCTCCTTTTAGATCTCCATATATTTCATTAAAACCTCCTTTTAGATCTCCATATATTTCATTAAAACCTCCTTTTAGATCTCCATATATTTCATTAAAACCTCCTTTTAGATCTCCATATATTTCATTAAAACCTCCTTTTAGATCTCCATATATTTCATTAAAACCTCCTTTTAGATCTCCATATATTTAATTAAAACCTCCTTTTAGATCTCCATATATTTCATTAAAACCTCCTTTTAGATCTCCATATATTTCATTAAAACCTCCTTTTAGATCTCCATATATTTCATTAAAACCTCCTTTTAGATCTCCATATATTTCATTAAAACCTCCTTTTAGATCTCCATCTATTTAATTAAAACCTCCTTTTAGATCTCCATATATTTAATTAAAACCTTGTTTTAGATCACCATATATTTAATTAAAACCTCCTTTTAGATCTCCATATATTTAATTAAAACCTCCTTTTAGATTTCCTTATATTTAATTAAAACCTCCTTTTAGATTTCCTTATATTTAATTAAAACCTCCTTTTAGATCTCCATATATTTAATTAAAACCTCCTTTTAGATCTCCATATATTTAATTAAAACCTCGTTTTAGATGTCCATATATTTAATTAAAACCTCCTTTTAGATCTCCATATATTTCATTAAAACCTCCTTTTAGATCTCTATATATTTCATTAAAACCTCCTTTTAGATCTCCATATATTTCATTAAAACCTCCTTTTAGATCTCCAAATATTTCATTAAAACCTCCTTTTAGATCTCCATATATTTCATTAAAACCTCCTTTTAGATCTCCATATATTTCATTAAAACCTCCTTTTAGATCTCCATATATTTCATTAAAACCTCCTTTTAGATCTCCATATATTTCATTAAAACCTCCTTTTAGATCTCCATATATTTCATTAAAACCTCCTTTTAGATTCCATATATTTCATTAAAACCTCCTTTTAGATCTCCATATATTTTAATAAAACCTAAAACCTCCTTTTAGATCTCCATATATTTCATTAAAACCTCCTTTTAGATCTCCATATATTTCATTAAAACCTCCTTTTAGATCTCCATATATTTCATTAAAACCTCCTTTTAGATCTCCATATATTTCATTAAAACCTCCTTTTAGATCTCTTTTAGATTCCATATATTTCATTAAAACCTCCTTTTAGATCTCCATATATTTCATTAAAACCTCCTTTTAGATCTCCATATATTTCATTAAAACCTCCTTTTAGATCTCCATATATTTCATTAAAACCTCCTTTTAGATCTCCATATATTTCATTAAAACCTCCTTTTAGATCTCCATATATTTCATTAAAACCTCCTTTTAGATCTCCATATATTTCATTAAAACCTCCTTTTAGATCTCCATATATTTCATTAAAACCTCCTTTTAGATCTCCATATATTTCATTAAAACCTCCTTTTAGATCTCCATATATTTCATTAAAACCTCCTTTTAGATCTCCATATATTTCATTAAAACCTCCTTTTAGATCTCCATATATTTCATTAAAACCTCCTTTTAGATCTCCATATATTTCATTAAAACCTCCTTTTAGATCTCCATATATTTCATTAAAACCTCCTTTTAGATCTCCATATATTTCATTAAAACCTTTTAGATCTCCTTTTTCATTAAAACCTCTTTTAGATCTCCATATATTTCATTAAAACCTCCTTTTAGATCTCCATATATTTCATTAAAACCTCCTTTTAGATCTCCATATATTTCATTAAAACCTCCTTTTAGATCTCCATATATTTCATTAAAACCTCCTTTTAGATCTCCATATATTTCATTAAAACCTCCTTTTAGATCTCCATATATTTCATTAAAACCTCCTTTTAGATCTCCATATATTTCATTAAAACCTCCTTTTAGATCTCCATATATTTCATTAAAACCTCCTTTTAGATCTCCATATATTTCATTAAAACCTCCTTTTAGATCTCCATATATTTCATTAAAACCTCCTTTTAGATCTCCATATATTTCATTAAAACCTCTTTTAGATCTCCATATATTTCATTAAAACCTCCTTTTAGATCTCCATATATTTCATTAAAACCTCCTTTTAGATCTCCATATATTTCATTAAAACCTTTTAGATCTCCATTTTTCATTAAAACCTCCTTTTAGATCTCCATATATTTCATTAAAACCTCCTTTTAGATCTCCATATATTTCATTAAAACCTCCTTTTAGATCTCCATATATTTCATTAAAACCTCCTTTTAGATCTCCATATATTTCATTAAAACCTCCTTTTAGATCTCCATATATTTCATTAAAACCTCCTTTTAGATCTCCATATATTTCATTAAAACCTCCTTTTAGATCTCCATATATTTCATTAAAACCTCCTTTTAGATTTCCTTTTTCTTCTTCGCTGCTTCGGTAAATAAAGAACAGAAGAGGATTAGACGTGAAAATTGTTGGAAGGGAATTTCACCTCATGAGTGAAGAGAAAAAAATCAGTATTACATAGCTATTACCTTGCCCATCCATGCATCTATAAAATAGCAACTGGCTAAATCTCATAGAAAGGATGCCTCTATTCTAAGCGGTAACCATTTGACTGTCAACTGATGCCAAGACAGCAATCACGGATTGTCAGGCAGGAGATTAAAAGATATTTTACTCTTCAGGCAGAGTAAATTGGTTTTGGATTAAGGGCGATTGATTGCCTTAGGTGTAGGCTACAGCAGGGGGCTCCGTCCCGAAGGACACCCCTACTTCACCCATAGGGTTCTGGTCGTAAGTAGTGCACCAAGTAGGGAATAGGGTGCTATTTGGGACTCATGTCAAAGGAGTCTGTTTTGAAGCGCTGCGCTCCGTTCCCGAACACACCAAGTCATTTTAGCCCGAGCTTTTTCAAGAAAACGGAAGCCCGGATGGAATCGATAGATATAATGTAGCAGTTACTGACACTATTCCTCGACTCACGGTTATCATTAAAGGCTTGGAGAAATAGTATTCAACGGTCGGTTCATCTGGCGGGTTTTGTAACACATGTGGTGTGTGTGTGCGTGCGTGCGTGCGTGCGTGCGTGCGTGCGTGTGTGTGTGTGTGTGTGTGTGTGTGTGTTGTACTACAGACATCTAACGATAGAGAAGAGTTCAGTCATTCATGGAAGCTGTTGTAAAGGTCCATTTTACTATTCGATCCAACCGTGTATCTTACGCAACCTTGACTTCAACAAAATCATCTCGTTAATTAAGTAAATGTTTTTGTTCTGTCTAGAGTCTAGTGACTCCATGATACTACTTATTCTCCAACAGTAGATGGTTCTGCTCATTTTCAATTAAGACATTTTCTCTTCTGTTATACATTCATCGTGTTCTCTCTTTCTGTCATCATGTCCTCTCCTTCTGTCATCATGTTCTCTCCTTCTGTCATCATGTTCTCTCCTTCTGTCATCATGTTCTCTCTTTCTGTCATCATGTTCTCTCCTTCTGTCATCATGTTCTCTCCTTCTGTTATACATTCATCATGTTCTCTCCTTCTGTCATCATGTCCTCTCCTTCTGTCATCATGTTCTCTCCTTCTGTCATCATGTTCTCTCCTTCTGTCATCATGTCCTCTCCTTCTGTCATCATGTTCTCTCCTTCTGTCATCATGTTCTCTCCTTCTGTCATCATGTTCTCTCCTTCTGTCATCATGTTCTCTCCTTCTGTCATCATGTTCTCTCCTTCTGTCATCATGTTCTCTCCTTCTGTCATCATGTTCTCTCCTTCTGTCATCATGTTCTCTCCTTCTGTCATCATGTTCTCTCCTTCTGTCATCATGTTCTCTCCTTCTGTCATCATGTTCTCTCCTTCTGTCATCATGTTCTCTCCTTCTGTCATCATGTTCTCTCCTTCTGTCATCATGTTCTCTCCTTCTGTCATCATGTTCTCTCCTTCTGTCATCATGTCATTCATCATGTTCTCTCCTTCTGTCATCATGTTCTCTCCTTCTGTCATCATGTTCTCTCCTTCTGTCATCATGTTCTCTCCTTCTGTCATCATGTTCTCTCCTTCTGTCATCATGTTCTCTCCTTCTGTCTTTCATGTTCTCTCCTTCTGTCATTCATCATGTTCTCTCCTTCTGTCTTTCTCTCCTTCTGTCATCATGTTCTCTCCTTCTGTCATCATGTTCTCTCCTTCTGTCATCATGTTCTCTCCTTCTGTCATCATGTTCTCTCCTTCTGTCATCATGTTCTCCTTCTCCTTCATGTTCTCTCCTTCATCATGTTCTCTCCTTCTGTCATCATGTCCTTCTCATTCATCATGTTCTCTCCTTCTGTCATCATGTTCTCTCCTTCTGTCATCATGTTCTCTCCTTCTGTCATCATGTTCTCTCCTTCTGTCTTCATGTTCTCTCCTTCTGTCATCATGTTCTCTCCTTCTGTCATCATGTTCTCTCCTCCTTCTGTTCTCTCCTTCTGTCATCATGTTCTCTCCTTCTGTTTTACATTCATCATGTTCTCTCCTTCTGTCATCATGTTCTCTCCTTCTGTCATCATGTTCTCTCCTTCTGTCATCATGTTCTCTCCTTCTGTCTTTATGTTCTCTCCTTCTGTCATCATGTTCTCTCCTTCTGTCATCATGTTCTCTCCTTCTGTCTTTATGTTCTCTCCTTCTGTCTTCATGTTCTCTCCTTCTGTCATCATGTTCTCTCCTTCTGTCTTCATGTTCTCTCCTTCTGTCATCATGTTCTCTCCTTCTGTCTTCATGTTCTCTCCTTCTGTCATCATGTTCTCTCCTGCTGTCATCATGTTCTCTCCTTCTGTCATCATGTTCTCTCCTTCTGTCATCATGTTCTCTCCTTCCTTCTGTCATCATGTTCTCTCCTTCTGTCATCATGTTCTCTCCTTCTGTCATCATGTTCTCTCCTTCTGTCATCATGTTCTCTCCTTCTGTCATCATGTTCTCTCCTTCTGTCATCATGTTCTCTCATCATTCTGTCATCATGTTCTCTCCTTCTGTCATCATGTTCTCTCCTTCTGTCATCATGTTCTCTCCTTCTGTCATCATGTTCTCTCCTTCTGTCATCATGTTCTCTCCTTCTGTCACATTTCATGTTCTCTCCTTCTGTCATCATGTTCTCTCCTTCTGTCATCATGTTCTCTTTCTGTCATCATGTTCTCTCCTTCTGTCATCATGTTCTCTCCTTCTGTCATCATGTTCTCTCCTTCTGTCATCATGTTCTCTCCTTCTGTCATCATGTTCTCTCCTTCTGTCATCATGTTCTCTCCTTCTGTCATCATGTTCTCTCCTTCTGTCATCATGTTCTCTCCTTCTGTCATCATGTTCTCTCCTTCTGTCATCATGTTCTCTCCTTCTGTCATCATGTTCTCTCCTTCTGTCATCATGTTCTCTCCTTCTGTCATCATGTTCTCTCCTTCTGTTCTACATTCATCATGTTCTCTCCTTCTGTCATCATGTTCTCTCCTTCTGTCATCATGTTCTCTCCTTCTGTCATCATGTTCTCTCCTTCTGTCATCATGTTCTCTCCTTCTGTCATCATGTTCTCTCCTTCTGTCATCATGTTCTCTCCTTCTGTCATCATGTTCTCTCCTTCTGTCATCATGTTCATTCTTCTGTCCTTCTGTTCTCTCATTGTTCTCATCATGTTCTCTCTCCTTCTGTCATCATGTTCTCTCCTTCTGTCATCATGTTCTCTCCTTCTGTCATCATGTTCTCTCCTTCTGTCATCATGTTCTCTCCTTCTGTCATCATGTTCTCTCCTTCTGTCATCATGTTCTCTCCTTCTGTCATCATGTTCTCTCCTTCTGTCTTCATGTTCTCTCCTTCTGTCATCATGTTCTCTCCTTCTGTCATCATGTTCTCTCCTTCTGTCATCATGTTCTCTCCTTCTGTCTGTTCATCATGTTCTCTCCTTCTGTCATCATGTTCTCTCCTTCTGTCATCATGTCTGTCATCATGTTCTCTCCTTCTGTCTACATTCATGTTCTCTCCTTCTGTCATCATGTTCTCTCCTTCTGTCATCATGTTCTCTCCTTCTGTCATCATGTTCTCTCCTTCTGTCATCATGTTCTCTCCTTCTGTTCTCTCCTCATGTTCTCTCCTTCTGTCATCATGTTCTCTCCTTCTGTCATCATGTTCTCTCCTTCTGTCATCATGTTCTCTCCTTCTGTCATCATGTTCTCTCTCTTCATCTGTCATCATGTTCTCTCCTTCTGTCATCATGTTCTCTCCTTCTGTCATCATGTTCTCTCCTTCTGTCATCATGTTCTCTCCTTCTGTCATCATGTTCTCTCTTTCTGTCATCATGTTCTCTCCTTCTGTCATCATGTTCTCTCCTTCTGTCATCATGTTCTCTCCTTCTGTCATCATGTTCTCTCCTTCTGTCATCATGTTCTCTCTTTCTGTCATCATGTTCTCTCCTTCTGTTCTACATTCATCATGTTCTCTCATTAGCAATTCTGGTATTTTCTGTTCTGCAATTCCAATCAAAGTGGGATATCGTTAACTTGTCAAAGTTTGTTTGTCCATAAAATGTCCGTCCGTCAGTCCGTCCGTCCGTCCGTCTGTGTCTGTCTGATTCAGCAGAGCACACATGCAGTAAAGAATGAGTTCCAGATGGCACTCTGTTCCCTATATAGGGCACTACTTTTAACCAGAATCCTATGGGCCCTAGAACCCTATTCCCTACATAGTGCACTACTTTTGACCAGGCCTTTACAGGGAATAGGGTGCCATTTAGAACTCAGACATAATGTTAGATTAGACTTTTTGTTATCCGCTTGGGAAAAGGCAATACATTTTATCGTGTTGTTCGGATCAATAAACTCTGACAATTACATTTGAAATGCAAAAAGAAAGTACAAGTACAATTTTCATGTCTACCCATCAACAAAACAAGGAATATTCTGTCCCCCTAAAAAAAGTTGTTTTTCTGGTTTCATCCTGAATACTTTCTTTGTTGTAGCAACATGAACAGAATGAGGTAAACAAGAACAATATTTTTTTTCTAGTTTTGTCCTAAAAGTGAACTTTAGTGATTTCAAATTCAACATATGCTTTCCAGATGTCTCGTCTGGTAAATCCTGTTATTGATCAATTACAAGTGTGAGTAAGGAGATGATAAAATCAGACTGAGCTGGTTATCAAAGATTGAAACTCATATATTTTACAGATTATATAGGTCGGATGGAGAGCACAGGCGGCTGGTGGCACCTTAATTGGGGAGGACGGGCTTAATAGAATGGCTGGAGTGGAATAAATGGGAATGGTATCAAACAGGGGCCTCCCGATTGCTGCCCCTCTAAGGCACTGCATTGCATTATGGGGTTTGTTGTAAATTGCAGAGGATTTAAAAAAACAATATTTAATCCGTTTTAGATTAAGGCTGTCCGTAACAAAATGTGGGAAAACCCTGTCAAGGGGTCTGAATACTTTTGCCTGCCTGCCTGCCTGGTGCCTGCCTGCTTGCCTGCTTGCCTGCTGACCTGAGTTGCTTGCTTGCTTCCCAATTTATATTCTGACTAAATGATAGGCGGTTAAGTAATCTCCACTAACTCTCATCGAGTAATAAGAAAGATGTTTTATTCAACGAGGCAAGTCAGTTAAGAACAAATTCTTATTTTCAATGACGGCCTAGGGACAGTGGGTTAACTGCCTGTTCAGGGACAGAACGACAGATTTGTACCTTGTCATCTCAGGGGTTTGAACTTGCAACCTTCCGGTCTCCAGTCCAACGCTCTAACCAGTAGGCTACCCTGCCGCCTCTACACTCTAACCACTAGGCTACCCTGCCACCCCAATATTCTGTCAATATTCTTTGGCTGGCAAAAGCACATCTATGTCACGTTCTGACCTTAGTTCCTTTGATTTGTCTTTGTTTTAGTATGGTCAGGACGTGAGTTGGGTGGGTTTGTCTATGTTCCGTTTTCTATGTTGTGTTTTTGCGTTTGGCCTGGTATGGTTCTCAATCAGAGGCAGGTAACGTTAGTTGTCTCTGATTGAGAATCATACTTAGGTAGCCTTTTCCCACTTGTGCTTCGTCACCAGACAGGACTGTTTCGTTTCGTTTTCATTCTCGTTGGTATTTTGTATTAGTGTTCTGAGTTGAATAAATATCGTCATGAACATGAAGCACGCTGCGCTTTGGTCCGATCTTTGCTACTCCTCGTCAGAAGAAGAGGACGAGCGTGATTCTCTATTAGACTTTATGGTCCGTTACTAAAGGTGATTCTCTATAGACTTTATGGTCCGTTACTAAAGGTGATTCTCTATTAGACTTTATGGTCCGTTACTAAAGGTGATTCTCTATAGACTTTATGGTCCGTTACTAAAGGTGATTCTCTATAGACTTTATGGTCCGTTACTAAAGGTGATTCTCTATAGACTTTATGGTCCGTTACTAAAGGTGATTCTCTATAGACTTTATGGTCCGTTACTAAAGGTGATTCTCTATAGACTTTATGGTCCGTTACTAAAGGTGACTCTCTATTAGACTTTATGGTCCGTTACTAAAGGTGATTCTCTATAGACTTTATGGTCCGTTACTAAAGGTGATTCTCTATAGACTTTATGGTCCGTTACTAAAGGTGATTCTCTATAGACTTTAGACTTGATTCTCTATGACTTTATGGTCCGTTACTAAAGGTGATTCTCTATAGACTTTATGGTCCGTTACTAAAGGTGATTCTCTATAGACTCTCTATAGACTTTATAGACTTTATGGTCCGTTACTAAAGGTGATTCTCTATAGACTTTATGGTCCGTTACTAAAGGTGATTCTCTATAGACTTTATGGTCCGTTACTAAAGGTGATTCTCTATAGACTTTATGGTGATTCTCGTTACTAAAAGGTGATTCTCTATAGACTTTATGGTCCGTTACTAAAGGTGATTCTCTATAGACTTTATGGTCCGTTACTAAAGGTGATTCTCTATAGACTTTATGGTCCGTTACTAAAGGTGATTTATGGTCTCTAAAGGTGAGACTTTATGGTCCGTTACTAAAGGTGATTCTCTATAGACTTTATGGTCCGTTACTAAAGGTGATTCTCTATAGACTTTATGGTCCGTTACTAAAGGTGATTCTCTATAGACTTTATGGTCCGTTACTAAAGGTGATTCTCTATAGACTTTATGGTCCGTTACTAAAGGTGATTCTCTATAGACTTTATGGTCCGTTACTAAAGGTGACTTTATGGTCCGTTACTAAAGGTGATTCTCTATAGACTTTATGGTCCGTTACTAAAGGTGATTCTCTATAGACTTTATGGTCCGTTACTAAAGGTGATTCTCTATAGACTTTATGGTCCGTTACTAAAGGTGATTCTCTATAGACTTTATGGTCCGTTACTAAAGGTGATTCTCTATTTATGGTCCGTTACTAAAGGTGATTCTCTATAGACTTTATGGTGATTAGACTTTATGGTCTCTATAGACTTTATGGTCCGTTACTAAAGGTGATTCTCTATTAGACTTTATGGTCCGTTACTAAAGGTGATTCTCTATAGACTTTATGGTCCGTTACTAAAGGTGATTCTCTATTAGACTTTATGGAGGGGAGAAGCTGGATTTCCATGTTTGTCTAAATGGCACCCTATTCCCTTTATAGGGCCCATAGGGTTTAGGTCAGAAGTAGTGCACTATATAGGGAATGGGGTGCAAATTGTGACGCAACCCTCAGAAAGCTGTAAGTCTCTTCCTCAGTTCCAGCTATGCTTCCTCTCTCTGCCAAAAGACTCAATTGGGCTGGCGGCGGAAGAGGAGAGGAAAATAAATTGTCATGACGCCTCCCTTGACCCCCCCCCCACACACACCCACCCACACCCCACACACACACTTGAAGGTCACCTACCTGCAGCAATTACTGAGTGGCCCCTGGTCCTTGGCCTTATTCCCCAGAGGGTGGTTACTAGTAGGGAGCTGGGGGGCTATAGAGCTGGAGGCTGGCTAAGATGAAGGAAGAGAGACTATGGCTGGGAGGCTGAAAACATAATGGCTGGCTGGGAGACTGGGAGGCTGAAAACACAATGGCTGGCTGGGAGACTGGGAGGCTGAAAACATAATGGCTGGCTGGGAGATAGGGAGGCTGAAAACATGACTGGCTGGGAGACTGGGAGGCTGAAAACATAATGACTGGCTGGGAGACTGGGAGGCTGAAAACATGACTGGCTGGGAGACTGGGAGGCTGAAAACATAATGGGGCTGGGAGACTGGGAGGCTGAAAACATAATGACTGGCTGGGAGACTGGGAGGCTGAAAACATAATGGCTGGCTGGGAGATTGGGAGGCTGAAAACATAATGACTGGCTGGGAGGCTGAAAACACAATGACTGGCTGGGAGACTGGGAGGCTGAAAACATGATGGGCTGGGAGACTGGGAGGCTGAAAACACAATGGCTGGCTGGGAGACTGGGAGGCTGAAAACATAATGACTGGCTGGGAGACTGGGAGGCTGAAAACATAATGGCTGGCTGGGAGACTGGGAGGCTGAAAACATGACTGGCTGGGAGGGGAGGCTGAAAACACAATGGCTGGCTGGGAGACTGGGAGGCTGAAAACATGACTGGCTGGGAGACTGGGAGGCTGAAAACATAATGACTGGGAGACTGGGAGGCTGAAAACATAATGGGGCTGGGAGACTGGGAGGCTGAAAACATAATGGCTGGCTGGGAGACTGGGAGGCTGAAAACATAATGACTGGCTGGGAGACTGGGAGGCTGAAAACATAATGACTGGCTGGGAGACTGGGAGGCTGAAAACATAATGACTGGCTGGGAGACTGGGAGGCTGAAAACATGACTGGCTGGGAGACTGGGAGGCTGAAAACTGATGACTGACTGGCTGGGAGACTGGGAGGCTGAAAACATGACTGGCTGGGAGACTGGGAGGCTGAAAACATAATGACTGGCTGGGAGACTGGGAGGCTGAAAACTGGCTGGGAGACTGGGACTGGGAGGCTGAAAAAACATAATGACTGGGGAGACTGGGAGGCTGAAAACATGAATGAAAACATAATGGCTGGCTGGGAGACTGGGAGGCTGAAAACATGACTGGCTGGGAGGCTGAAAACACAATGGCTGGCTGGGAGACTGGGAGGCTGAAAACATGACTGGCTGGGAGGCTGAAAACACAATGGCTGGCTGGGAGACTGGGAGGCTGAAAACATGACTGGCTGGGAGGCTGAAAACACTGGGAGATGGGAGGCTGGCTGGGGGAGGCTGAATGGCTGGGAGAAACATAATGCTGGCTGGGAGGCTGAGAGACTGGGAGGCTGAAAACATAATGGCTGGCTGGGAGACTGGGAGGCTGAAAACACAATGGCTGGCTGGGAGACTGGGAGGCTGAAAACACAATGGCTGGCTGGGAGGCTGGGAGGCTGAAAACATAATGACTGGCTGGGAGACTGGGAGGCTGAAAACATAAGACTGGGAGGCTGAAAACATAATGACTGGCTGGGCTGAGACTGGGAGGCTGAAAACATAATGGCTGGCTGGGAGAGGCAGAGAAAATATCATAACATCTCAGGAGAACATCTCAGTGGAGAGGAGAGAACTGCTTTAGTGAACATCTCAGTGGAGATGAGAGAGCTGCTTTAACAGTCAAATAGTGGAGATGAGAGAACATCTCAGTGGAGAGGAGAGAACTGCTTTAACAGTCAGAACATCTCAGTGGAGAGGAGAGAGCTGCTTTAAATGCTCTCAGTGGAGAGGAGAGAGCTTTTAAATGTCAGAACATCTCAGTGGAGAGGAGAGAGCTGCTTTAAATATCAGAACATCTCAGTGGAGAGGAGAGAGCTGCTTTAAATGTCAGAACATCTCAGTGGAGAGGAGAGAGCTGCTTTAAATGTCAGAACATCTCAGTGGAGAGGAGAGAGCTGCTTTAAATGTCAGAACATCTCAGTGGAGAGGAGAGAGCTGCTTTAAATGTCAGAACATCTCAGTGGAGAGGAGAGAGCTGCTTTAAATGTCAGAACATCTCAGTGGAGAGGAGAGAGCTGCTTTAAATCAGAACATCTCAGTGGAGAGGAGAGAGCTGCTTTAAATGTCAGAACATCTCAGTGGAGAGGAGAGAGCTGCTTTAAATGTCAGAACATCTCAGTGGAGAGGAGAGAGCTGCTTTAAATGTCAGAACATCTCAGTGGACATCTCAGTGGAGAGGAGAGAGCTGCTTTAAATGTCAGAACATCTCAGTGGAGAGGAGAGAACTGCTTTAAAGTCAGAACATCTCAGTGGAGAGGAGAGAGCTGCTTTAAATGTCAGAACATCTCAGTGGAGAGGAAATGTCAGAGTGGAGCTGCTTTAAATGTCAGAACATCTCAGTGGAGAGGAGAGAGCTGCTTTAAATGTCAGAACATCTCAGTGGAGAGGAGAGAGCTGCTTTAAATGTCAGAACATCTCAGTGGAGAGGAGAGAGCTGCTTTAAATGTCAGAACATCTCAGTGGAGAGGAGAGAGCTGCTTTAAATCTCAGTCAGAACATCTCAGTGGAGAGGAGAGAGCTGTGGAGAGGAGAGAGCTGCTTAAATGTCAGAACATCTCAGTGGAGAGGAGAGAGCTGCTTTAAATGTCAGAACATCTCAGTGGAGAGGAGAGAGCTGCTTTAAATGTCAGAACATCTCAGTGGAGAGGAGAGAGCTGCTTTAACAGTCAGAACATCTCAGTGGAGAGGAGAGAGCTGCTTTAAATGTCAGAACATCTCAGTGGAGAGGAGAGAGCTGCTTTAACAGTCAGAACATCTCAGTGGAGAGGAGAGAGCTGCTTTAAATGTCAGAACATCTCAGTGGAGAGGAGAGAGCTGCTTTAAATGTCAGAACATCTCAGTGGAGAGGAGAGAGCTGCTTTAAATGTCAGAACATCTCAGTGGAGAGGAGAGAGCTGCTTTAAATGTCAGAACATCTCAGTGGAGAGGAGAGAGCTGCTTTAACAGTCAGAACATCTCAGTGGAGAGGAGAGAGCTGCTTTAAATGTCAGAACATCTCAGTGGAGAGGAAAGAGCTGCTTTAAAAACGTGTTATGGCTGCAATCCCGCTAACGGGATCGATATGACAACTACCAGTGAAAATACAGTGCGCCAAATTCAAACCACAGAAATCTCATAATTACAATTCCTAAAACATACATGTGTTTATATCATTTTAATGTTAATCTTGTTGTTAATCCCACCAAAGTGTCCAATTTCAAATAGGCTTTTCAGCAAAAGCACTACAAACGATTATGTTAGGTCTCCACCAAACCACAATAAGCACAGCCATTTTCCAGCGAAATATAGCATTCACAAAAAGCATAAATAAAGATAAAATTAATCACTAACCTTGAATTATCTTCATCAGATGACACTCATAGGACTTCATGTTACACAATACATGCATGTTTTGTTTGATAAAGTTCATATTTATATAATAAAATCTGAGTTACATTGGCGTATTAGATTCACTAGTTCCAAAAACATCAAGTGATTTTGCATAGCCACATCGTTTCAACAGAAATACTCATCATAAATGTAGATGATAATACAAGTTATACACATGGAATTATAGATATACCTCTCCTTAATGCAACCGCTGTGTCAGATTTCAAAAAAAGTTTACGGAAAAAGCAACCCATGCAATAATCTGAGACGGAGCTCAGAACAGTAGCCAAATTAGCCTCCATGTTGGAGTCAACACAAACCAGAAAATACATGATAAATGTTTCCTTACCTTTGATGAACTTCATCAGAATGCACTCCTAGGAATCCCAGGTCCACAATAAATGCTTGATTTGTTCGAAAATGTCTGTTATATATGTCCAATTAGCTACTTGGGTTAGCACGTTTGGTAAACAATTCCAAAGTCACAAAGCGCGTCCACTATAGCATGACGAAATGTCCAAAAGTTCCGTAACAGTCAGTAGAAACATGTCAAACAATGTACTGAATCAATCTTTAGAATGTTGTTTACATACATCTTGAATAACATTCCAACCGGAGAATTAGAATGACTTCAGATGACCGGTGGAACGCAAGTCCTTCCCCTGTGAACGCGCATGGTGAAAGCATGGTCAACTCGTGGCTGTGGTGACTATTTCCTGTCTCATTCGACCCCCCTTCACATTAGAGTCATCAGACAAAGTTCTATTGACTGCTGACATCTAGTGGAAGGCGTAGGAAGTGAAAACTCATCCATATCTCACTGTAATTTCAATGAGAGCTTGGTTGAAAATCTGCCATCCCCAGAAAAAATATAAACAGGAAGTGGAATTTCTCAGGTTTTTGCCTGCTATATGAGTTCTGTTATACTGGCAGACATAATTCAAACAGTTTTAGAAACTTCAGAGTGTTTTCTATCCGATACTACGAATAATATGCATATATTAGCAACTGAGACTGAGGAGCTGGCTGTTTACAATGGGCACCTTTTCATTCAAGCTACTCAATACTGCCCCTGCAGCCATAGAAAGTAGAGAGGAGATACCTGCTGGAGTCATAGGGAAAGGAGCTGTAAAGTGGAACACATGATTTAGGAGGAGATGGTGGGACTCATTAGCAGCTCTGAGGCAGTAATGGAGGAGATGGTGGGACTCATTAGCAGCTCTGAGGCAGTAATGGAGGAGATGGTGGGACTCATTAGCAGTTCTGAGGCAGTAATGGAGGAGATGGTGGGACTCATTAGCAGCTCTGAGGCAGTAATGGAGGAGATGGTGGGACTAGCAGCTCTGAGGCAGTAATGGAGGAGATGGTCTGAGACAGTAATGGAGGAGATGGTGGGACTCATTAGCAGCTCTGAGGCAATAATGGAGGAGATGGTGGGACTCATTAGCAGCTCTGAGGCAGTAATGGAGGAGATGGTGGGACTCATTAGCAGCTCTGAGGCAGTAATGGAGGAGATGGTGGGACTCATTAGCAGCTCTGAGACAGTAATGGAGGAGATGGTGGGACTCATTAGCAGCTCTGAGGCAGTAATGGAGGAGATGGTGGGACTCATTAGCAGCTCTGAGGCAGTAATGGAGGAGATGGTGGGACTCATTAGCAGCTCTGAGGCAGTAATGGAGGAGATGGTGGGACTCATTAGCAGCTCTGAGGCCAATGAATCCTACATCTAGAACACAAACACATAGACTACCCTTACAGACACATGCAGACTAACAGAGGGATGAAGACACTGTAATGGAGCCATCGCTGACCTGTTTACTGACAACTACACAACACTGCTGTTGCACTATGTACACCCACTATGTACACCCACTATGTACACCCACTATGTACACCCACTATGTACACCCACTATGTACACCCACTATGTACACCCACTATGTACACCCACTATGTACACCCACTATGTACACCCACTATGTACACCCTCTATGCACACCCACTATGTACACCCACTATGTACACCCACTATGTACACCCACTATGTACACCCACTATGTACACCCTCTATGCACACCCACTATGTACACCCACTATGTACACCCACTATGTCCACCCACTATGTACACCCTCTATGCGCAGCCACTATGTACACCCACTATGTACACCCACTATGTACACCCACTATGTACACCCCTGCATTATACTGTATATATTCAATACAGTAGTTTATATAGATATTACCCCTGTACTACACTGTAAATATATTGTATATATTCACTACAGTAGTTTATATAGATATTACCCCTGTACTACACTGTAAATATATTGTATATATTCACTACAGTAGTTGATATAGATATTACCCCTGTATATATACTGTATATATTCACTACAGCAGTTTATATAGATATTACCCCTGTACATACACTGTATATATTCAATACTGCAGTTTATATATATTTTATCCTTGTACCACACTGTATATATACTGTATATATTCACTACAGCAGTTTATATAGATATTACCCCTGTATACATACTGTATATATTCACTGCTGCAGTACATATGCTGTATATTTTCAATACTGCAGTTTATATAGATATTACCCCTTCACTACACTGTATATATACTGTATATATTCACTACAGTAGTTTATATAGATATTACCCCTGTATATATACTGTATATAATCACTACAGTAGTTTATATAGATATTACCCCTGTATATATACTGTATATATTCAATATTGCAGTTTCTATAGATATTACCCCTGTACTACACTGTATATATTCACTACAGCAGTTTATATAGATATTACCTCTGTATATATGCTGTATATTTACAATACTGCAGTTTATATAGATATTACCCCTGTATATATACTGTATATATTCACTACAGTAGTTTATATAGATATTACCCCTGTACTACACTGGATATATATATACTGTATATAGTCACTACAGCAGTTTATATAGATATTACCTCTGTATATATGCTGTATATTTACAATACTGCAGTTTATATAGATATTACCCTACTACAGTTTATACTACAGCAGTTTATATAGATATTACCTCTGTATATATGCTGTATATTTACAATACTGCAGTTTATATAGATATTACCCCTGTACTACACTGTATATATACTGTATATATTCACTACAGCAGTTTAAATAGATATTACCCCTGTATATATACTGTATATATTCACTACAGTAGTTTATATAGATATTACCCCTGTATATATACTGTATATATTCACTACAGTAGTTTATATAGATATTACCCCTGTACTATACTGTGTATATACTGTATATATTCAATACTGCAGTTTATATAGATATTACCCCTGTACTACACTGTATATATACTGTATATATTCACTACAGTAGTTTATATAGATATTACCCCTGTATATATACTGTATATATTCAATACTGCAGTTTATATAGATTTTATCCTTGTACCACACTGTATATATACTGTATATATTCACTACAGCAGTTTATATAGATATTACCCCTGTATACATACTGTATATATTCACTGCTGCAGTACATATGCTGTATATTTTCAATACTGCAGTTTATATAGATATTACCCCTTCACTACACTGTATATATACTGTATATATCCACTACAGTAGTTTATATAGATATTACCCCTGTACTATACTGTATATATATATACTGTATATATTCACTACCACAGTTTATATAGATATTACCCCTGTACTACACTGTATATATATATATACTGTATATATTCACTACCACAGTTTATATAGATATTACCCCTGTATATATACTGTATATATTCACTACAGCAGTTTCTATAGATATTACCCCTGTATATATGCTGTATATATTCAATACTGCAGTTTATATAGATATTACCCCTGTATATTTACTGTGTATATACTGTATATATTCACTACAGTAGTTTATATAGATATTACCCCTGTATATATTAATACTGCAGTTTATATAGATATTACCCCTGTATATTATATATTCACTACAGTAGTTTATATAGATATTACCCTGTATATATACTGTATATATTCACTACTGCAGTTTATATAGATATTACCCCTGTACTACACTGTATATATACTGTATATATTCACTACACTTTATATAGATATTACCCCTGTACCCTGTATATATACTGTATATATTCACTACAGTAGTTTATATAGATATACTGTATATATTCACTACTGCAGTTTATATAGATATTACCCCTGTACTACACTGTATATATATACTGTATATATTCACTACAGTAGTTTATATAGATATTACCCCTGTTTACTATACTATATATATATTCACTACAGTAGTTTATATAGATATTACCCCTGTACTATACTGTATATATACTGTATATATTCACTACTGCAGTTTATATAGATATTACCCTGTACTACACTGTATATATACTGTATATATTCACTACAGCAGTTTATATATATTACCCTGTACTACACTGTATATATTCACTACAGTAGTTTATATAGATATTACCCCTGTATATATACTGTATATATTCACTACTGCAGTTTAAATAGATATTACCCCTGTATATATACTGTATATATTCACTACAGTAGTTTATATAGATATTACCCCTGTACTACACTGTATATATATACTGTATATATTCACTACTGCAGTTTATATAGATATTACCCCTGTACTACACTGTATATATATACTGTATATATTCACTACAGTAGTTTATATAGATATTACCCCTGTACTACACTATATATATATACTGTATATATTCACTACAGTAGTTTATATAGATATTACCCCTGTACTACACTGTATATATATATATATATATACTGTATATATTCACTACTGCATTTATATAGATATTACCCCTGTATATATACTGTATATATTCACTACTGCAGTTTAAATAGATATTACCCTCTGTATATATACTGTATATATTCACTACAGTAGTTTATATAGATATTACGCCTGTACTACACTGTATATATATATACTGTATATATTCACTACTGCAGTTTATATAGATATTACCCCTGTACTACACTGTATGTATATATACTGTATATATTCACTACAGTAGTTTATATAGATATTTCCCCTGTACTATACTGTGTATATACTGTATATATTCAATACTGCAGTTTATATAGATATTACCCCTGTACTATACTGTATATATACTGTATATATTCACTACAGTAGTTTGTATAGATATTACCCCTGTATATATACTGTATATATTCACTACAGCAGTTTATATAGATATTACCCCTGTACTACACTGTATATATATATACTGTATATATTCACTACTGCAGTTTATATAGATATTACCCCTGTATATATACTGTATATATACTGTATATATTCACTACTGCAGTTTATATAGATATTACCCCTGTATATATACTGTATATATTCACTACTGCAGTTTATATAGATATTACCCCTGTACTATACTGTATAAATACTGTATATATTCACTACAGCAGTTCATATAGATATTACCCCTGTATATATACTGTATATATTCACTACTGCAGTTTCTATAGATACTATGTCACGTTCGTTGAGAGGATCGGACCAAGGCGCAGCGTGGTATTCGTACATTCTCTTTATTAAAAGAATGAACCCTGAACAAACTAACAAAATAACAAACGAAACGTGAAGCTGTACAATATATTGCTGACAGGCAACTACACATAGACAAGATCCCACACCAGAAAGTGGGAAAAAGGCCTGCCTAAATATGATCCCCAATCAGAGACAACGATAAACAGCTGTCTGTGATTGGGAACTATATCAGGCCAACATAGATTTACAAAAACCCTAGACCTGCAAAACCCCTAGACATACAAAACCCCTAGACATACAAAACCCCTAGACCTACAAAACCCCTAGACATAGAAAAACCCATAGACCTACAAAACCCCTAGACATAGAAAACCCCTAGACATACAAAAACCCTAGACATACAAAAACCCTAGGCATAGAAAAACTAGAGTACCCACCCTAGTCACACCCTGACCTAACCAAAATATATAGAAAACAGAGATAACTAAGGTCAGTGCGTGACATATTACCCCTGTACTACACTGTATATATACTGTATATATTCAATACTGCAGTTTATATAGATATTACCCCTGTATATATACTGTATATATTCACTACAGTAGTTTATATAGATATTACCCCTGTACTATACTGTACATATACTGTATATATTCAATTCTGCAGTTTATATAGATATTACCCCTGTATATATACTGTATATATTCACTACAGTAGTTTATATAGATATTACCCCTGTACTATACTGTACATATACTGTATATATTCAATTCTGCAGTTTATATAGATATTACCCCTGTATATATACTGTATATATTCACTACAGTAGTTTATATAGATATTACCCCTGTATATATACTGTATATATACTGTATATATTCAATACTGCAGTTTATATAGATATTACCCCTGTATATTTACTGTATATATACTGTATATATTCAATACTGCAGTTTATATAGATATTACCCCTGTACTATACTGTAAATATACTGTATATATTCACTACAGTAGTTTATATAGATATTACCTCTGTATATATTCAATACTGCAGTTTATATAGATATTACCCCTGTACTATACTGTAAATATACTGTATATATTCACTACCGCAGTTTATATAGATATTACCCCTGTATATTTACTGTATATATACTGTATATATTCACTACAGTAGTTTATATAGATATTACCACTGTATATATTCAATACTGCAGTTTATATAGATATTACCCCTGTACTATACTGTAAATATACTGTATATATTCACTACAGTAGTTTATATAGATATTACCCCTGTATATATACTGTATATATTCACTACAGTAGTTTATAAAGATATTACCCCTGTATATATACTGTATATATTCACTACAGTAGTTTATATAGATATTACCCCTGTATATATACTGTATATATTCACTACAGTAGTTTATATAGATATTACCCCGGTACTACACTGAATATATATACTGTATATATTCATCATGGCAGCTTATATATAGATATATCCCTGTGAAATCTATAAGGAAATTGTTTAAATTGCTGCCGTCACAAGCTTCAACAGTCGAGTGAAGATACGATACCATTCTGAGTCCTCCTCCAACAAGACAGACAGTCAGGCTCACTGTGTGTGGCAGGTCTTTGATTGTGATAGAATACAGACACAGGAACACATTGATTCACCCAACATAGCCTGTTTAGAGAGAAGAAGAAATAACTGGACTCAACCACCCAACCTGGGGTGGCAGGTAGCCTAGTGTTTAGAGTGTTGGACTAGTAACCGGAAGGTTGCAAGATCGAATCCCCGAGCTGACAAGGTAAAAATCTGTCATTCTGCCCCTGAACAAGGCAGTTAACCCACTGTTCCTAGGCAGTTATGAACATAAGAATTTGTTCTTAACTGATTTGCCTGGTAAAAAGAAAGCCTGTTTAGAGAAGAATATATAACTGGACTGAACCACACAACATAGTCCCTTTAGAGAAGAAGATATATCTGGACTGAACCACACAACATAGTCCGTTTAGAGAAGAAGATATATCTGGACTGAACCACCACCCCATCCTAGATACTTTATGACATTGGAATAAATGCGTCCTCTTTAAAGTGCTGAAGAAAGCGTGACATTACCATCTCCCAGAGTGCTTTTGGTTGTAGCATGGAGGCTAATTAGCCTCGTGACAGGGCCTCATTCCAAACGGCACCATATTCCCTCTCTGGGTCTTGGTCAAAAGTAGTGCACTAAAAAGGGAACAGAGTGTCATTTGGGACACGGCCTAGGAGTGGCTCTGATTGGCATTATAAAATACGCTTCACCGCCATCACTCTTCTCTGTCGTCCTCTCTGTCCTCCTCTCTGGGCTCCAAGCCCCACCCCTTCCCTCTCCTCTCTGGGCTCCAAGCACCACCCCTTCCCTCTCCTCTCTGTCCTCCTTTCTGTCCTCCTCTCTGGGCTCCAAGCACCACCCCTTCCCTCTCCTCCCATTCCTCCTGGGCTCTGGGCTCCAAGCACCACCCCCCTCCCCTCCTCTCTGGGCTCCAAGCCCCACCCCTTCCCTCTCCTCTCTGGGCTCCAAGCACCACCCCTTCCCTCTCCTCTCTGTCCTCCTCTCTGGGCTCCAAGCACCACCCCCTCCCTCTCCTCTCTGTCCTCCTCTGTCCTCCTCTCTGGGCTCCAAGCACCACCCCTTCCCTCTCCTCTCTGTCCTCCTCTGTCCTCCTCTCTGGGCTCCAAGCACCAGCCCTTCCCTCTCCTCTCTGTCCTCCTCTCTGGGCTCCAAGCACCACCCCTTCCCTCTCCTCTCTGTCCTCCTCTCTGGGCTCTAAGCACAACCCCTTCCCTCTCCTCTCTGTCCTCCTCTCTGGGCTCCAAGCACCACCCCTTCCCTCTCCTCTCTGTCCTCATTTCCTTTTCCAGTTCCTAAAAGTTGCCATCAGAGGAATTATTAAAGATAAAAGACAAAAAGATCCTCCCCTGACAGACATTATCAACCTTTTATCAAAATCACAAACTTAGAGGTTTTTTTTCTCCCTTTCTCCTCCCTTCTCTTCATCTGTGCCTCTCTCTCTCTCACTCTCTCTCTCTCTCACTCTCTCTCTCTATCCCTCATTCTTTCCCAGGATATTTCAGCAGAGGGAGAGAGAGGAAAAAAATAAGAGCGAGCTCTGTCAATGGGAGTGAGTGAACTACTAAGCCTGGCTTCACTACAAAGGTTAGTACATCTAACTGTCAATACTGTCAGAGGACTCTGAGTCTAGCGAGTGGATGGGAGGATGAGGAAAGGAGGGAGGAGAAGAGGGAGGAGGTGGAGGTTAGGTGGTGGTGGAGTCAGGGGTGTGGAGGAAGGTAGGAGGGGTTCGCTTTGAGAGAAAGAGCTACTTTGATATTTGGGAGAATGTTAGAAGGGTGAATGTGGAGAAACGAAACAGGGAGATTGGGGATCTAATTACCGGCGCCATAATTGGGGGCTGGGGAATAGGTTACCATCCTCTCAACCCGCTCTGCAGATCAATTATGTTAAGAGAACATCTGTAAGTAGAGCTTAATGAGGTCTATTACAGCAACATGTGATGCCTGGCTGCAGCCTTCCCTGACGGTGCTGCCTGTCAGCTTCTTGGAGGAGGAGAGGAGGGAGCTGTGAGGACTGTGTTGCTAACTAGGGACCAGCGAGAGGCGGGAAGAGAGGAGGCACGAGCTGCTTAAATAAGAGCTGGTAGACACGCGCGCCGGATCACGTCTCCTGTTTTTCAAACTACCAGGGAAGGAAGGAAAGGAAGAGAGAGGGAAGAAATTACCAGGAAAGGAAGAGAGAGGGAAGAAATTACCAGGAAAGGAAGAGAGAGGGAAGAAACTACCAGGAAAGGAAAAGAGAGGGAAGAAACTACCAGGGAAGGAAAAGAGAGGGAAGAAACTACCAGGAAAGGAAGAGAGAGGGAAGAAACTACCAGGGAAGGAAGAGAGAGGGAAGAAACTACCAGGGAAGGAAGGAAAGGAAGAGAGAGAGAGGGAAGAAACTACCAGGGAAGGAAGAGAGAGGGAAGAAACTACCAGGGAAGGAAGAGAGAGGGAAGAAACTACCAGGGAAGGAAGGAAAGGAAGAGAGAGAGAGGGAAGAAACTACCAGGGAAGGAAGAGAGAGGGAAGAAACTACCAAGGAAGAAGGAAGAGAGAGGGAAGAAACTACCAGGAAGGAAGGAAGGAAGAAACTACCAGGGAAGGAAGAGAGAGGGAAGAAACTACCAGGGAAGGAAGGAAAGGAAGAGAGAGAGGGAAGAAACTACCAGGAAAGGAAGAGAGAGGGAAGAAACTACCAGGGAAGGAAGAGAGAGGGAAGAAACTACCAGGGAAGGAAGGAAAGGAAGAAACTACCAGGGAAGGAAGGAAAGGAAGAAGAAAAGAAACTACCAGGAAAGGAAGAGAGAGGGAAGAAACTACCAGGGAAGGAAGAGAGAGGGAAGAAACTACCAGGGAAGGAAGGAAAGGAAGAGAGAGAGGGAAGAAACTACCAGGAAAGGAAGAGAGAGGGAAGAAACTACCAGGAAAGGAAGAGAGAGGGAAGAAACTACCAGGAAAGGAAGAGAGGGAAGAAACTACCAGGAAAGGAAGAGAGAAGGAAGAAACTACCAGGAAAGGAAGGAAAGAAACTAGGAAAGAAGAGAGGGAAGAAACTACCAGGAAAGGAAGAGAGAGGAAGAAACTACCAGGAAAGGAAGAAAGGAAAGAGAGAGAGAGGGAAGAAACTACCAGGAAAGGAAGAGAGAAAGGAAGAAACTACCAGGAAAGGAAGAGAAAGGAAGAAACTACCAGGGAAGGAAGGAAAGGAGAGAGAGAGAAGAAACTACCAGGAAAGGAAGAGAGAGGAAGAAATTACCAGGGAAGGAAGAGGAGAGAGGAAAGAAACTACCAGGAAAGGAAGGAAGGAAGAGGAAGGAAGAGAGGGAAGAAACTACCAGGGAAGGAAGGAAAGGAAGAGAGAGAGAGGGAAGAAACTACCAGGGAAGGAAGAGAGAGGGAAGAAACTACCAGGGAAGGAAGGAAAGGAAGAGAGAGGGAATAGAAGAAACAGACATTGCGAGATAAAACAAAGCGAGAAGAGAAGAACCGTGGAGACAGAGAGAGTGAGACCAGGTAAGGACGACAGAGAGAGAGACCAGGTAAGGACGACAGAGAGAGAGACCAGGGAGGACGACAGAGAGAGAGACCAGGGAGGACGACAGAGAGAGAGACCAGGGAGGACGACAGAGAGAGGGGGAGAGAGAGCGGAAGGGAGTTGAGTTGAGACAGGTGGTGCTTTTTCATCCAAGCCCCTGTGAAAAGAGGGGCGGCTATTGGCTACAATTGTGCCAACAACTCGCAGCATCAAGGACAACTTTTTCCCTCGTAGGCTACAGTGTTTTTTTTGCGCTACTTCTTACTCACGCACTCAGCCTTTTAACAGAATAGGCTAAGTATAAAGGACGATACAAATAGTGGACACGTTTGTTTTCAATGTAACACTCAACAGAAAACAGGCAAGAGATTAAACTGCCAACCTTCGACTGGTAATATATTTTTTTACGCATGAGCATCCCTCTGAAAGAAGGTAGGTGATTTATGTTGTTGTGTGGTGATGCTGTTGGATTGGGGAGGGGGGGGGGGGGGGGCAGTAGTCACTGCTGCATGTCCGAGATTTATATAGCAGGTGGAGATGGTTGGAATTAAGGCTTAAGTTAATGCCGGCGCTGGAAATCAATGGGTTTGTAGGATATTTACAGGACAGTTAAGCTGATGGTAAGAGCACCGGGGAAAAATATCGTTTTACTTTAATCCTCCCCGGTGAAAAGATTTCCTCTCCGTAGCGCGGTAATCGTGCTCCTCATTCAGTCCCGGTAGAAAGAGCATCTGTATCCCAGGTTGCTGTAACGCTTCCCGGTTGGACGGGTGGGCTTTCGTGCCTCTCTGCTGCCGCCGTTATATTTCACCACTGGAGGGTGTGTGTGTGTGTGTGTGTGTGTGTGTGTGTGTGTGTGTGTGTGTGTGTGTGTGTGTGTGTGTGTGTGTGTGTGTGTGTGTGTGTGTGTGTGTGTGTGAGGGGGAGAGAGAGCGATAGAGAGAGAGAGAGAGAGAGAGAGAGAGATGGGTTTGTGGAGGCTAGGAAATAACACGCTGTTATTCGAGTCGATGATGTCCGTTTTGTAAAGACGTGTGTCTCGGCAGAGAGATTTGGCGCAACACCGTTTTTCACCGGATTAGGGGCTACTTTACCCACATAACCCCCTGTCATCCCATAACAATGTAACGTCTGTCAAGATCTCTCTTCTTTGTATATGTGATGCCATTTTGTCTCTCATCATATTCCTTGATATTCTGAGCGAATAATTGACGTGATTATGCGGCGGATGAAGGAGGGAATGTGGGGGGTGTAAAGGCTACAATGAGAGCAATAGGTGGTTGTGTTCTGTCTTCATCTCTCTCTGTCTCTCTCCATCTCTCTCAATATTTCTCTCTCTCACTCACTCTCCACCTCTCTGTCTTTCTCTCTCCATCTCTCTCCCTCTCCACCTCTCTCTCTGTCTCTCTCTTTCTCTCTCCATCTCTCTCAATATTTCTCAATATTTCTCTCACTCTCCACCTTTCTCTCTTCATCTCTCTCTCTCTCTCTCTCTCAATATTTCTCAATATTTCTCTCTCACACTCACTCTCCATCTATCTCCCTCTCCACCTCTCTCTCTGTCTCTCTCTTTCTCTCTCTCTCTATATATTTTTCCTTCAACCCTCTTACACGGATGGACTAAAACGACTCTTTAAATTGGCTGATTATGAAGATAGGAGCGCTTTGAAATAATTCAATCCATGACAAAAGGTAATTATAGGCAGGTAATACCCTGTCAGTTTTAATGCATCCCCATCACTTTAACTACCGAGGAGTTTTTTATGACCGTCTCATTACCGACCAGCCTTTTAGGGTGCATCCCAAACAGCCTCCTATCCCCTTTCGACCATGAGGGCCCAGGCCCTGGTCACTGGTAGTGTGCACCATAGGGAATAGGGTGCCATTTGGGAAGTATACTGTAGACTGAGCATGACTGGCGTGCCCCTGCATGTTGACTTCTTTACCTCTACCTCTGTTGTTTCTCTCTCTCCCGCTCTCTCTCTCTCTGGGTGTCTCTCTCACTCCCTCTCTCTTTCTCTCTCTCTCTCTGTCTCTCTCTCCATCTCTCTTCTCTCTCTGTGTCTCTCTCTCTCCCGCTCTCTCTCTCTCTGGGTGTCTCTCTCACTCCCTCTCTCTTTCTCTCTGTGTGTCTCTTTCTCTCTGTGTGTCTCTCTCTCCCTCTCTCTTTCTCTCTCTACCTCTCTCTTTCTCTGTGTGTGTCTCTCTCTCTACCTCTCCCTCTATCTTTCTCTCTCTACCTCTCTCTTTCTCTGTGTGTGTCTCTCTCTCTACCTCTCCCTCTCTTTCTCTCTCTACCTCTCTCTTTCTCTGTGTGTGTCTCTCTCTCCCTCTCTCTTTCTCTCTCTACCTCTCTCTTTCTCTCTGTGTGTCTCTCTCTCCCTCTCTCTCTGTGTGTGTCTCTCTCTCTCTGTGTGTGTCTCTCTCTCTCCTCTGTGTGTGTCTCCCTCTCTCTTTCTCTCTGTGTGTCTCTCTCTCTACCTCTCCCTCTCTTTCTCTGTCTCTGTGTGTCTCTCTCTCCTCTCTTTTCTCTGTGTGTGTCTCTCTCTCTACCTCTCTCTTTCTCTGTGTGTGTCTCTCTCTCCCTCTCCCTCTCTCTTTCTCTGTGTGTGTCTCTCTCTCCCTCTCTCTTTCTCTGTGTGTCTCTCTCTCTACCTCTCCCTCTCTCTTTCTCTGTGTGTGTCTCTCTCTCTACCTCTCCCTCTCTCTTTCTCTGTGTGTGTCTCTCTCTCTACCTCTCCCTCTCTCTTTCTCTGTGTGTGTCTCTCTCTACCTCTCCCTCTCTCTTTCTCTGTGTGTGTCTCTCTCTCTACCTCTCTTTCTCTCTGTGTGTGTCTCTCTCTCTCTCTCTCCTCTCTCTGTGTGTGTCTCTCTCTCCTCTCTTTCTCTCTCTCTTTCTCTGTGAGTCTCTCTCCCTCTATCTCTCTTTCAGGCTCCCTCTACCTCTTTCTCTCCCTCTCTCTCTTTCTCTCCCTCTATCTCTCTTCAGGCTCTCTCTACCTCTCTCTTTCTCTCCTCTCTATCTCTTTCTCTCCCTCTTCTCTTTCTCCTCCCTCTATCTCTCTTTTCAGGCTCCCTCTACCTCTCTTTCTCTCCCTCTACCTCTCTCTTCCCTCTAGGCTCCCTCTACCTCTCTTTCTCTCCCTCTACCTCTCTTTCAGGCTCCCTCTACCTCTCTTTCTCTCCTCTCTACCTCTCTTTCAGGCTCCCTCTACCTCTCTTTCAGGCTCCCTCTACCTCTCTTTCTCTCCCTCTACCTCTCTCTTTCTGTGTGTGTGTCTCTCTCTACCTCTCCCTCTCTCTTTCTCTGCTCCCTCTACCTCTCTTTCTCTCCCTTTACCTCTCTTTCCTCCCTCTATCTCTCTTTCTCTCCCTCTATCTCTTTCAGGCTCCCTCTACCTCTCTTTCAGGCTCCCTCTACCTCTCTTTCAGGCTCCCTCTACCTCTCTTTCTCTCCCTCTAGGCTCTCTTTCTCTCCCTCTACTCTTTTCAGGCTCCCTCTACCTCTCTTTCTCTCCCTCTACCTATCTTTCAGGCTCCCTCTACCTCTCTTTCTCTCCCTCTACCTCTCTTTCTCCCTCTCTACCTCTCTTTCAGGCTCCCTCTACCTCTCTTTCAGGCTCCCTCTACCTCTCTTTCTCTCCCTCTACCTCTCTTTCTCTCCCTCTAGGCTCCCTCTACCTCTCTTTCTCTCCCTCTAGGCTCCCTCTACCTCTCTTTCAGGCTCCCTCTACCTCTCTTTCTCTCCCTCTACCTCTCTTTCAGGCTCCCTCTACTATCTCTCTCTTTCTCTCCTTTCTCTCCCCTCTCTTTCTCTCCCTCTATCTCTCTTTCAGGCTCCCTTTACCTCTCTTTCTCTCTCTTTCTCTACCTCTCTTTCAGGCTCCCTCTCCCTCTCTTCTCTCTCCCTCTACCTCTCTTTCAGGCTCCCTCTACCTCTCTTTCCTCTCTATCTCTTTCTCTCCCTCTACCTCTCTTTCTCTCCCTCTAGGCTCCCCTCTACTCTCTTTCTCTCCCTCTATCTCTTTCAGGCTCCCTCTACCTCTCTTTCTCTCCCTCTACCTCTCTTTCTCTCCCTCTACCTCTCTTTCTCTCCCTCTACCTCTCTTTCTCTCCCTCTACCTCTCTTTTCTCTCCCTCTACCTCTCTTTCAGGCTCCCTCTACCTCTCTTTCAGGCTCCCTCTCTTTCTCCTCTCTTTTCAGGCTCCCTCTACCTCTTTCTTCCCTCTACCTCTCTTTCAGGCTCCCTCTACCTCTCTTTCAGGCTCCCTCTACCTCTCTTTCAGGCTCCTCTACCTCTCTTTCTCTCCCTCTACCTCTCTTTCAGGCTCCCTCTACCTCTCTTTCAGGCTCCCTCTACCTCTCTTTCAGGCTCCCTCTACCTCTCTTTCAGGCTCCCTCTACCTCTCTTTCAGGCTCCCTCTACCTCTCTTTCAGGCTCCCTCTACCTCTCTTTCAGGCTCCCTCTACCTCTCTTTCAGGCTCCCTCTATCTCTCTTTCAGGCTCCCTCTACCTCTCTTTCAGGCTCCCTCTACCTCTCTTTCTCTCCCTCTACCTCTCTCAGGCTCCCTCTACCTCTCTTTCAGGCTCCCTCTATCTCTCTTTCAGGCTCCCTCTACCTCTCTTTCTCTCCCTCTACCTCTCTTTCAGGCTCCCTCTACCTCTCTTTCAGGCTCCCTCTACCTCTCTCTCTCTCTCCTCTCTACTCTCTCTTTCTCTCCCTCTACCTCTCTTTCTCTCCCTCTCCCTCTCTCTCTCTCCCTCTATCTCTCTTTCAGGCTCCCTCTACCTCTCTCTCTCTCCCTCTACCTCTCTTTCTCTCCCTCTACCTCTCTTTCTCCCTCTACCTCTCTTTCTCTCCCTCTACCTCTCTTTCAGGCTCCCTCTACCTCTCTTTCTCTCCCTCTACCTCTCTTTTCTCTCCCTCTCTCTTTCTCTCCCTCTACCTCTCTTTCAGGCTCCCTCTACCTCTCTTTCTCTCCCTCTCTACCTCTTTCTTCTATGTCTTTCAGGCTCCCTCTACCTCTCTCTTCTCCCTCTAGGCTCCCTCTACCTCTCTTTCTCTCTACCTCTCTTTCAGGCCTCTCTTTCCTCCTCTTCTCTTTCTCTCCCTCTACCTCTCTTTCTCCCTCTACCTCTCTTTCAGGCTCCCTCTACCTCTCTTTCTCTCCCTCTACCTCTCTTTCAGGCTCCCTCTACCTCTCTTTCTCTCCTCCCTCTACCTCTCTTTCAGGCTCCCTTTACCTCTCTTTCTCTCCCTCTACCTCTCTTTCAGGCTCCCTCTACCTCTCTTTCAGGCTCCCTCCTCTCCTCTCTTTCTCTCCCTCTACCTCTCTTTCAGGCTCCCTCCCTCTACCTCTCTTTCAGGCTCCCTCTACCTCTCTTTCAGGCTCCCTCTACCTCTCTTTCTCTCCCTCTACCTCTCTTTCAGGCTCCCTCTACCTCTCTTTCAGGCTCCCTCCCTTACCTCTCTTTCTCTCCCTCTACCTCTCTTTCAGGCTCCCTCTACCTCTCTTTCAGGCTCCCTCTACCTCTCTTTCAGGCTCCCTCTACCTCTCTTTCAGGCTCTACCAGGCTCCCTCTACCTCTCTTTCAGGCTCCCTCTACCTCTCTTTCAGGCTCCCTCTTACCTCTCTTTCAGGCTCCCTCTACCTCTCTTTCAGGCTCCCTCTACCTCTCTTTCAGGCTCCCTACTACCTCTTTTCAGGCTCCCTCTACCTCTCTTTCAGGCTCCCTCTACCTCTCTTTCTCTCCCTCTACCTCTCTTTCAGGCTCCCTCTACCTCTCTCTCTCTCCTCTACCTCTCTTTCAGGCTCCCTTTACCTCTCTCTCTCTCTCTCCCTCTACCTCTCTTTCAGGCTCCCTCTATCTCTCTCTCTCTCCCTCTATCTCCCTTTCAGGCTCCCTCTACCTCTCTCTCTCTCTCTCTCTATCTCTCTTTCAGGCTCCCTTTACCTCTCTTTCTCTCCCTCTATCTCTCTCTCTCTCCCTCTACCTCTCTTTCAGGCTCCCTCTACCTCACTTTCTCTCCCTCTACCTCTCGATCTTGTTCTCTCTCTTCATCCATCTGTCTCTCTCCTCTTTCTCTGTCTTTATCTCTATTTCTTCACCTCTCTCTCTCTCCCTCTCCTGTGTTTTCAGTTTCTATGTGGTGTGGCCTCTGATATGACCATTTCCTCTCTTATAACTGTCATTTCTATTAAAGGGAACTTGAACTTCCACTTTTCAATCAATCCTCGTCTGGAGGCTGTATGTAACGTTCTTTATTATAGCAGGAAGAAAAGGAGAATAATCTAGTATGTTAGACATTATTAACTTAACCCTCGTCATTAGATAACGTGTCTTTAGATGTTCATTTAGCTCTCTTGTTCTTGTGCACTATCTGCTATATCACACTATTTATTTGATCCTTTATTTAACTAGGCAAGTCAGTTCATTAAGAACAAATTATTATTTATAATGACGGCCTAGGAACAGTGAGTTAACTGCCTTGTTCGGGGGCAGAACGACAGATTTTTACCTTGTCAACTCGGGGGATCCAATCTAGCACCCTCTCGGTTACTGGCCCAAAATAACCACTAGGCTACCTGCCATATTGCATTGGACATACTATATAATTAGTATGGATGTCTTGACATGGACAGAGATTGATTCACACGGTGTGTAAAAATGGGATAGTGATCGCTCTGCTCGGGCTTCACCTAGCGTCACCCCTCACCATAGACGGACGCGTGGAACCAACTGAGGTGATTTCAATAACGCGTAATGATAAATACTAACAAATAGCTTGTTTATAAATACTGTTTAAACCTACAACTCCATTAGCTGTGATATAAATCACATTCAGTGTCCAGAAGAGAGCGGGAGCTGATACACCAATTTCATTTCATACTGTGATTTCCTACCCGTGATAATCTCTGAAGGAGTGTTGGCTGCGTGGACTGTTTTCTGTGATTGTTTCACTGTACAGATAATCACACATCACAGAGATACAGTAAAAACATGACTCCGCTGTGTGAGGGAGAAAAAAAGCTGAAAACGGCGTCCTCCCCCCTTTTACTCTGCTTTAAAATAATGTTTGAGAGGAAAGTGAGGGAGGGGAGCACGCGCCCACACGCATGCGCCCCCCCCCGTTACTCTGCGAGTTGTCGGTAATAAGTGAATGAATGACCTTATCGTTGTCGTCGTGTGATTGTCTCTGGTGGTGGTGAGGGATTGGGGCTTTGAAGATAATAAAGCACCGCTTCACTGTTTCTCCTCTCTCAGTCTCACTCACTGATGCGCGGGAAGTGACCCTCAGCCAGAGAGGAGTTGATATAGTCTCGACTACCGACGCAGCTCTGCTCGGCGCTAAGCAGCGGATATACAGTGAACAAACACCTGTAGTCTTTTTGTTGGTTTGTTTGTTTGTTTGTTTGTTGTCTGTACCCAACTGCCTCTTCTCGGTTCGTTCGTGATCTGATGATCCATGAGGACCTGATTATATCAAGACTGCTGAACATCACTCCAATCTCTAGTCCGTCGCGTCGCCATGTCAGTTTGGTGAACTTTACGCAAACGAGAGGATATATATATATATACACACACAGCTGGAGTGTTGAAGCACGGTGGTGCCTGATCTGAAGTTAGCCGTCTGTTCTGCGTAACTCGGGCTTTTAGAAAGGTGAGTTGAGGAGGAAGTATTTTAATAACATATTAGATTTGGATTATATTCACTTTTTCCATTATATATAAATCCGTCGATGACGCACCCGGATGAAAGTGAGTTACGGATTCCTCATTGTTCTTAGTTATATTTTAACGTGATTCTACATCTGCATTGCTTGCTGTTTGGGGTTTTAGGCTGGGGGTTTCTGTACAGCACTTTGTGACATCAGCTGATGTAAGAAGGGTTTTATAAATACATTTGATTGATATTGTTCTAGTCTAATTAAATGACGATCTGCCTCTATCCGGTAATGACCTGTTATCTTGTTTGTTTCTTGATGATCTTTGTGGGTTTTATTTTTTGGTAACAGTTCATCACTATAAAGCCATGTTGTGGATTTCAGATGTGTGCTTTTGGGACGTGGCACCCTTTTCCAGGTGTGTCTTTCCAATGAGGTGATGGCCATTGTGGTCTACCTTTTTAAAAAGATAATAAAATAATCTACATTTTTATTTTAGCTCGACATATGGAAGGACCGTTGTAATATGGACCGATTATTCTGAAATGTAAACAACGTGAAAAAAAATGTCATTTGGGATTTATTTGATTTGATTAATCTTTATGAAATATGTCGGATAGATGCCACTGCATTCTCTTCGTCATTCTGGTCTGAAATAGCCTCAGACTCTCATTACTAGTAGGGTTCTGTATGTGCACTGAAAAACTACATCCCGCTGAGAAAAAAAAGGGTTTAGCAGAGATCCCCAACTGGCGGCCTACGGGCCGAATTTGGCCCGGGTAGTGATTTTTATTTCCCCCTCATCAAATTTTTCTAAACAATTGTTGGACATAAAAGACACAAAAAAAAGCCACCAGCAAATCAGCTCCAAGTAATTTTAATTTAGTAAATCTGTTGCAAAGTATTCCCATGTAAAATAGAGAGAGAGAGATATCTGATCTATACAATTGTAAGGTTTGATTTTTTTTTTTTTGGACAAATACTTTAATCTGTTTCGGGTTTTCTTGCGGTCAATTTACAGTCTACAAATGATTTGTAATTATATTTCGGCTCCCTGATCATCCGCGCAAGACAACATCGTCCTGTGGCTGAATGTAGTTGATGATCCCTGGGGTAAAGACTGGCAGTACGAACGCAGAGCACCATGGGTTTATGTTAGGAGATTAGGGCGCCGCGAAGGGGGGGAAGCATATGCCTTTGTCATCTGCTGTCATTTTGTTCGCTGCCTGTCACTCGCCAAGCACCCTGCGACTGTGTGCTGTGTGCTGCCTGGACGATTTCATTTCATAGTCGAGCACTGTTGTGACAAACGCGGTTTTACATCACCGTGTGGCGCTGGGTGATAGCGGACCCGTGATTCTCTCTCTCGCTCCTTTTTTTCCCCATTCTGTGTTTGTGCGCGCGGACGAGGTGGGATTGTTACACATAACAAAAGATAGCCACCCTCGGTGAGAAAACGTGCATACAGCTGGCTGATTGCTCACTTGGCCATAACGAGATAATCCATCCATCGGGTGAATTTAGGATTCTGGGTTCGGACTGATCTCTTGTTGCATGGTGGTTCGGGCTCCCGACGAGGGTCAACAAATGCAGAAAGGGGAGAAAAGTTTCGGTAAGAGAAATAGGTTTCTTTGCGTTGTTTGTTCTGCGGCCAGGTTTGGGTTGTGTTTTGTAAATGCGTGGCTCTGTGCCGTTATTCATTGTTGTTTCAATGTGATGCGCGGAGCGGAGAAGTTAAAACAATGTTCCAGTCTGTCTGATTATCGTGTCGTCGTCCTGCACGCGGAGTCTTATCTATCCGCGCTGCAGCAAAATGGCCTGTTCGCTGTTTAGTCTGTCGAATCTAATCAGTCAATAGAGATTGATAGGAGAATTTAAAAAATACATTAAATTTTTTTTTTTTTTACAATGTAACACATTGTTTTGAAGGCTACGAATTTACCATCCCATCTCTCTCTTCTCTTCCTGTTCTCTGTGTGTGTTTTTTATTCTGTCGTCGTGTTGTGAGCTGCATCAACAACAAAAAAAAAACCGGATTTCTCCTTTAGCAGCCTTTTACCGAGCACTCTGCTGCCATGACAACCGTAATTAAACCGATAACCGGGTGAAAATGTCACAGCATCTCGGTGTCGCGCAGCAGTGATGCGGTTGAAAAAGGGGGGGAATCAAATTGGCTCTTTGCTGTTTGCTCTCTCTCTCTCGTCGCCTCGGCGTGTCAGGCAGCAGATAACATTTTACCTCCGGTTATTGTTGTTGTTGTTGTTGTTATTTGGGGGGGGAGGATACTGTGACACACAGGAATAGGTTACCGTAGTCTATGTGATGTGTGTGTCATTAGTCTCTCTGTCCTACAAGGACAAGAGGCAGAGGAGGCAATGCTACAGCAGCCAAATGATTGAGCCTACACCCACTGGGCACAGACGTTAATTCAACGTCTATTCCACGTCGGTTCCAACGTTCGTTTTTTTTTTTTTTTAGAAATGACGTGGAAACAACTGTAAATAAAAAATGAAAAAGTGTTTGTTAAAAGTGGGTAGTCTATAGAAATAAACAAATACATTTAGGTCCCAGAAAGCAGCTGTAATATCCTTCCGTTTATGGTATGATATTCTGTTCCACGCTTCCCCTTTGGCAGTTGTTGGAAAATCGACGTGACCCCCAAAAAATACAGCTTTCCCGACGTCATTTTAACATCGCTTCTGTTGCTTTGAGAGAGTCATCATGTGGGGAATTAATTCCGACGGGGTCCTAAACCTATGAGGAGGTGAGACCTGGGAGTCAAACCTCTTACTTCTCTAAACCTATGAGGAGGGGAGACCAGGGAGTCAAACCTCTTACTTCTCTAAACCTATGAGGAGGGGAGACCTGGGAGTCAAAACTCTTACTTCTCTAAACCTATGAGGAGGGGAGACCTGGGAGTCAAAACTCTTACTTCTCTAAACCTATGAGGAGAGGAGACCAGGGAGTCAAACCTCTTACTTCTCTAAACCTATGAGGAGAGGAGAGGAGACCAGGGAGTCAAAACTCTTACTTCTCTAAACCTATGAGGAGAGGAGAGGAGACCAGGGAGTCAAAACTCTTACTTCTCTAAACCTATGAGGAGAGGAGACCTGGGAGTCAAACCTCTTACTTCTCTAAACCTATGAGGAGGGGAGACCAGGGAGTCAAACCTCTTACTTCTCTAAACCTATGAGGAGAGGAGACCTGGGAAAACTCTTACTTCTCTAAACCCTGGGAGTCAAACCTCTTACTTCTCTAAACCTATGAGGAGGGGAGACCAGGGAGTCAAACCTCTTACTTCTCTAAACCTATGAGGAGGGGAGACCTGGGAGTCAAAACTCTTACTTCTCTAAACCTATGAGGAGAGGAGACCAGGGAGTCAAACCTCTTACTTCTCTAAACCTATGAGGAGGTGAGACCTGGGAGTCAAAACTCTTACTTCTCTAAACCTATGAGGAGGTGAGACCTGGGAGTCAAACCTCTTACTTCTCTAAACCTATGAGGAGAGGAGAGGAGACCAGGGAGTCAAAACTCTTACTTCTCTAAACCTATGAGGAGAGGAGACCTGGGAGTCAAAATTCTTACTTCTCTAAACCTATGAGGAGAGGAGACCTGGGAGTCAAACCTCTTACTTCTCTAAACCTATGAGGAGGGGAGACCAGGGAGTCAAACCTTTTACTTCTCTAAACCTATGAGGAGGGGAGACCTGGGAGTCAAACCTCTTACTTCTCTAAACCTATGAGGAGGGGAGACCAGGGAGTCAAACCTCTTACTTCTCTAAACCTATGAGGAGGGGAGACCTGGGAGTCAAAACTCTTACTTCTCTAAACCTATGAGGAGAGGAGACCAGGGAGTCAAACCTCTTACTTCTCTAAACCTATGAGGAGGTGAGACCTGGGAGTCAAAACTCTTACTTCTCTAAACCTATGAGGAGAGGAGAGGAGACCAGGGAGTCAAAACTCTTACTTCTCTAAACCTATGAGGAGAGGAGACCTGGGAGTCAAAACTCTTACTTCTCTAAACCTATGAGGAGAGGAGACCTGGGAGTCAAAACTCTTACTTCTCTAAACCTATGAGGAGAGGAGACCAGGGAGTCAAACCTCTTACTTCTCTAAACCTATGAGGAGAGGAGAGGAGAGAGGAGGGAGACCAGGGAGTCAAAACTCTTACTTCTCTAAACCTATGAGGAGGTGAGACCCAGGAGTCAAACCTCTTACTTCTCTAAACCTATGAGGAGAGGAGACCTGGGAGTCAAACCTCTTACTTCTCTAAACCTATGAGGAGAGGAGACCTGGGAGTCAAACCTCTTACTTCTCTAAACCTATGAGGAGAGGAGACCTGGGAGTCAAACCTCTTACTTCTCTAAACCTATGAGGAGAGGAGACCTGGGAGTCAAAACTCTTACTTCTCTAAACCTATGAGGAGGTGAGACCCAGGAGTGAAACCTCTTACTTCTCTAAACCTATGAGGAGAGGAGACCAGGGAGTCAAAACTCTTACTTCTCTAAACCTATGAGGAGGGGAAGGGAGACCAGGGAGTCAAAACTCTTACTTCTCTAAACCTATGAGGAGGGGAAGGGAGACCAGGGAGTCAAAACTCTTACTTCTCTAAACCTTCGACTGAGATGAGACGGGATGAGACGAGGATGAGACTGGGATGAGACGGGGATGAGACGAGGATGAGACGGGGATGAGACGGGGATGAGACGGGGCTGTGTGCGGATGAGTGGTATTAAACAATGGCAACAGAGCCCTCAGGTAGCCTAGTGGTTAGATGCAGGTAGCCTAGTGGTTAGAGACAGGGTAGCCTAGTGGTTAGAGGCAGGTAGCCTAGTGGTTAGAGGCAGGTAGTCTAGTGGTTAGAGGCAGGTAGTCTAGTGGTTAGAGGCAGGTAGTCTAGTGGTTAGAGGCAGGTAGTCTAGTGGTTAGAGGCAGGTGGCCTAGTGGTTAGAGGCAGGTAGTCTAGTGGTTAGAGGCAGGTAGTCTAGTGGTTAGAGGCAGGTAGTCTAGTGGTTAGAGGCAGGTGGCCTAGTGGTTAGAGGCAGGTAGTCTAGTGGTTAGAGGCAGGTAGTCTAGTGGTTAGAGGCAGGTGGTCTAGTGGTTAGAGGCAGGTAGCCTAGTGGTTAGAGGCAGGTGGTCTAGTGGTTAGAGGCGGGTAGTCTAGTGGTTAGAGGCAGGTAGTCTAGTGGTTAGAGGCAGGTGGTCTAGTGGTTAGAGGCAGGTTGCCTAGTGGTTAGAGGCAGGTAGTCTAGTGGTTAGAGGCGGGTAGTCTAGTGGTTAGAGGCAGGTGGTCTAGTGGTTAGAGGCAGGTAGTCTAGTGGTTAGAGGCAGGTAGTCTAGTGGTTAGAGGCAGGTTGCCTAGTGGTTAGAGGCAGGTAGTCTAGTGGTTAGAGGCGGGTAGTCTAGTGGTTAGAGGCAGGTGGTCTAGTGGTTAGAGGCAGGTAGTCTAGTGGTTAGAGGCAGGTAGTCTAGTGGTTAGAGGCAGGTAGTCTAGTGGTTAGAGGCAGGTAGTCTAGTGGTTAGAGGCAGGTAGTCTAGTGGTTAGAGGCAGGTAGTCTAGTGGTTAGAGGCAGGTAGTCTAGTGGTTAGAGGCGGGTAGTCTAGTGGTTAGAGGCAGGTAGTCTAGTGGTTAGAGGCAGGTAGCCTAGTGGTTAGAGGCAGGGTAGCCTAGTGGTTAGAGACAGGGTAGCCTAGTGGTTAGAGACAGGGTAGTCTAGTGGTTAGAGGCAGGTAGCCTAGTGGTTAGAGGCAGGGTAGCCTAGTGGTTAGAGGCAGGTAGCCTAGTGGTTAGAGTGTTGGACTAGTAACCGGAATGGTTGCAAGTTCAAACCCCCGAGCTGACAAGGCAGTTTAACCCACTGTTCCTAGGCCGTCATTGAAAATAAGAATTTGTTCTTAACTGACTTGCCTAGTTAAATAAAGGTAAAATAAATAAATAAATGGTGTTATGTGAGTAATGTACAGACTGGCCTGGTAGAAGGACCCTGTGGAAGGTCTTGATAACGGAACAATAGGGTTTTTAACGCACCATTGCCATGGTTGTGTTAGCGTTGTGTTAGCGTTGTAGTGAACAGTGTTCACACAATCAGAAAGAACATTGTCATAGACTTTAGATCATAGATCATTTCACAGTAGATGAAGTAGTTTAGATTTATTGTCTGTTTTCAATAGAATGTTGTATTTGCAGATGCTGGGTTACGGCATTGTATCACTTGTTACTGTGTAATAATCCGTTTGTCAACAAGGAAACTAGGAAGTCATTTCCTCGTACAGTTTGAAGGGAACAGCGTATTGTGACATCACAGCCACAAAACACATAAACAAATAACAGTTTTTAAACAGTCCTTCACTCTTTACGGGAATAACACAGTCCTTCACTCTTTACGGGAATAACACAGTCCTTCACTCTTAACAGGAATAACACGTACATTTAAACAGTCCTTCACTCTTAACGGGAATAACACAGTCCTTCACTCTTTACAGGAATAACACATACATTTAAACAGTCCTTCACTCTTAACGGGAATAACAGTCCTTCACTCTTAACGGGAATAACACAGTCCTTCACTCTTTACAGGAATAACACAGTCCTTCACTCTTAACAGGAATAACACAGTCCTTCACTCTTTACGGGAATAACACAGTCCTTCACTCTTTACAGGAATAACACAGTCCTTCACTCTTAACAGGAATAACACAGTCCTTCACTCTTTACAGGAATAACACAGTCCTTCACTCTTTACGGGAATAACACAGTCCTTCACTCTTTACGGGAATAACACAGTCCTTCACTCTTAACGGGAAAAACACAGTCCTTCACTCTTTAAGGGAATAACACAGTCCTTCACTCTTTACGGGAATAACACAGTCCTTCACTCTTAACGGGAATAACACAGTTTCACTCTTTACGGGAATAACACAGTCCTTCACTCTTTACGGAATAACATGTACATTTAAACAGTCCTTCACTCTTTACGGGAATAACACAGTCCTTCACTCTTTACGGAATAACATGTACATTTAAACAGTCCTTCACTCTTTACGGGAATAACACAGTCCTTCACTCTTTACGGGAATAACACACATTTAAACAGTCCTTCACTCTTTACGGAATAACATGTACATTTAAACAGTCCTTCACTCTTTACAGGAATAACACGTACATTTAAACAGTCCTTCACTCTTAACAGGAATAACACAGTCCTTCAGTCTTTACGGGAATAACACGTACATTTAAACAGTCCTTCACTCTTAACAGGAATAACACGTACATTTAAACAGTCCTTCACTCTTTGCCTTGCGAACGTGTGTGTGTGTGTGTGTGTGTGTGTGTGTGTGTGTGCATGCGAGCGTGTGTGTATGGTAAATAGGGGGTAACAAAGGGAAGCGGGGGTGGGCTCCCCTCCTCAGGTTGGAGCTAGAATACTAATTGAGGGCTAGTATGGGCCCCCCTCGCAACCTCAACAAAGCCGCTTCACGCCTTCGTGTAGACCCCTAACAATACCCAGAAACCTGCACTACTTAGACCACTCCCTGTCCCACTAGAGAGAGAGAGAGAGAGAGAGAGAGAGAGAGAGAGAGAGAGAGAGAGAGGAGATTTGTAGGAATGACTTTTGGATCCATGGCTTCATGTATGTATCTGTGTGTGTGTGTTGTGTTAAGAATGGAAGTCTACAGGGTGTTTTTCTCTCTATATTTGCTCAGAATGTCCCCCAATGTTTATCAGTGGAGCTGTTTCTCTTGACCACTATCAAGTTAGCATTATCTGAGCACTAAGAGTTAGCACAGCATTATCTGAAAACTAAGAGTTAGCATAGCATTATCTGAGCACTAAGAGTTAGCATAGCATTATCTGAAAACTAACAGTTAGCATAGCATTATCTGAAAACTAAGAGTTAGCATAGCATTATCTGAGCACTAACAGTTAGCATAGCATTATCTGAGAACTAAGAGTTAGCATAGCATTATCTGAAAACTAAGAGTTAGCATAGCATTATCTGAGCACTAACAGTTAGCGTAACATCATCTGAGAACTAAGAGTTAGCACAGCATTATCTGAGCACTAACAGTTAGCGTAACATCATCTGAGAACTAAGAGTTAGCACAGCATTATCTGAAAACTAAGAGTTAGCATAGCATTATCTGAGCACTAACAGTTAGCATAGCATTATCTGAGCACTAAGAGTTAGCATAGCATTATCTGAGCACTAAGAGTTAGCATAGCATTATCTGAGCACTAACAGTTAGCATAGCATTATCTGAGCACTAACAGTTAGCATAGCATTATCTGAGCACTAAGAGTTAGCATAGCATTATCTGAGCACTAAGAGTTAGCATAGCATTATCTGAGCACTAACAGTTAGCATAGCATTATCTGAGCACTAAGAGTTAGCATAGCATTATCCCTGTTGGTTTTCACTGGTCTAATGTGCTCTTCTCCTCCACCCCTCCGGGTATTCATGTGGCCACCTTCCAGCATGCGACACAGACACTGTTCAAAGTGTTCATTGTTCATTGTTCTTCGTCGCTCTGACATCTTTCTCCTCTTCTCCTCCCAGGTATACAAATGCTCTCCGTCCAGCCGGACACCAAGCCAAAGGGCTGTGCCGGCTGCAACCGGAAGATTAAGGACCGATATCTGCTCAAGGCCCTGGATAAATACTGGCACGAGGACTGTCTCAAGTGTGCCTGCTGTGACTGCAGGCTGGGAGAGGTGGGCTCCACGCTCTATACCAAAGCCAACCTCATCCTCTGTCGGAGAGATTACCTACGGTAAGACAATACTTCTGATTACCACACTGCTGTCCTGGAAACGGTTCTATCCACACACCACCACCAATTCCACAATTCCACTCGGCTAACTTCACATTTGTTGTTCTAGCATCTTTGGCACAAGGAAGTAGAGACCTGGTTAGCTACCCTTATACTTATCCCAGTGAAGTAGAGACCTGGTTAGCTACCTTTAGATGAATCACATTGAAGTAGAGACCTGATTAGCTACCTTTAGATTAATCACAGTGAGGTAGAGACCTGGTTAGCTACCTTTAGATGAATCACAGTGAAGTAGAGACCTGGTTAGCTACCTTTAGATTAATCACAGTGAGGTAGAGACCTGGTTAGCTACCTTTAGATTAATCACAGTGAAGTAGAGACCTGGTTAGCTGCCCTTAGATGAATCATTTTACACTACCTGTTTCCTTGTTGTGTTATAGATGTTTGAGGGGTTAGGGGGTGTTAAGTTAGAGGTGTAATTGGGGTTAGGGGGTGTTAAGTTAGAGGTGTAATTGGGGTTAGGGGTGCCGCTGCTATACATTGAGGCCAGAAAAGCGGTTCTTTATAATCCTCCACAACGTTTAAATCTGCCTTCAATGACTTCCTCTTGGCTTCAATGGAGGTGTTGAAACGAGGAGGGGACTGTGTTCAGTTGAGGACCACCCTGTATTCCCGTCTCCCTGAAGGGACCCCAGCTCCAACCCAGCTGTATGCTAGAGGCCTACCTGCTGTGCTACAGCCAGCTGCCCCCCTTTAAAACCGTTAAATAGAGACAGGTGTGTGTGTGTGTGTGTGTGTGTGTGTGTGTGTGTGTGTGTGTGTGTGTGTGTGTGTGTGTGTGTGTGTGTGTGTGTGTGTGTGTGTGTGTGTGTGTGTGTGTGTGTGTGTGTGTGTGTGAAGGTTAACAGTAGCTCCGGTACTGTAGTCTCTGTGTAAGGACTTTTGCTTTGTGACTAGTCTGTGGTTTAAAGAGAGCTGAAACAATAGCTCTGTAGCTCCTAGTTTAACACTTCTTTGGGATCGGTGTCCCCGCCACGGGACGGTTGAGATAAACGTAGGCTAATGCGATTAGCATGAGGTTGTAAGTAACAAGAACATTTCCCAGGACATAGACATGTCTGATATTGGCAGAAAACTTAAATTATTTTTCATCTAAATGCACTGTCCAATTTACAATAGCTATTACTATGAAATATTACCATGCTATTGTTTGAGGAGAGTGCACAATGTTGAACATGAAAAGTTATTAATAAACAAATTAGGCACATTTGGGCAGTCTTGATACAACATTTTGAACAGAACTACAATGGTTCATTATATCAGTCTAAAACTTTGCACATACACTGCTGCCATCTAGTGGCCAATATCTAAATTGCACCTGGGCTGGAATAATACATTATGGCCTTTCCCTTGCATTTCAAAGATGATGGTACAAAAAAATACAAAACAACGGTTGTTTTTTTTCTTTGTATTCTCTTTTACCAGATCTAATGTGTTTTATTCTCCTACATTCCTTTCACATTTCCACAAACTTCAAAGTGTTTCCTTTCCAAGAATATGCATATCCTTGCTTCATGTCCTGAGCTACAGGCAGTCAGATTTGTCATTTTAGGCGAAAATGGAGAAAAAAGAGGTGGATCCTTGATTAAAGACATCTGAAACATTAGACCTGTAGCTCCTAGTTTAAAGACAGGTGAAACTATAGATCTGTAGCTCCTAGTTTAAATAGAGGTGAAACATTAGCCCTGTAGCTCCTAGTTTAAATAGAGGTGAAACATTAGCCCTGTAGCTCCTAGTTTAAATAGAGGTGAAACATTAGCCCTGTAGCTCCTAGTTTAAAGACAGGTGAAACATTAGACCTGTAGCTCCTAGTTTAAAGACAGGTGAAACTATAGATCTGTAGCTCCTAGTTTAAATAGAGGTGAAACATTAGCCCTGTAGCTCCTAGTTTAAAGACATCTGAAACATTAGACCTGTAGCTCCTAGTTTAAAGACAGGTGAAACATTAGCCCTGTAGCTCCTAGTTTAAAGACAGGTGAAACATTAGCCCTGTAGCTCCTAGTTTAAATAGAGGTGAAACATTAGACCTGTAGCTCCTAGTTTAAATAGAGGTGAAACATTAGCCCTGTAGCTCCTAGTTTAAATAGAGGTGAAACATTAGACCTGTAGCTCCTAGTTTAAATAGAGGTGAAACATTAGCCCTGTAGCTCCTAGTTTAAATAGAGGTGAAACATTAGACCTGTAGCTCCTAGTTTAAATAGAGGTGAAACATTAGCCCTGTAGCTCCTAGTTTAAATAGAGGTGAAACATTAGCCCTGTAGCTCCTAGTTTAAATAGAGGTGAAACATTAGCCCTGTAGCTCCTAGTTTAAATAGAGGTGAAACATTAGCCCTGTAGCTCCTAGTTTAAAGACATCTGAAACATTAGACCTGTAGCTCCTAGTTTAAATAGAGGTGAAACATTAGCCTGTAGCTCCTAGTTTAAATACAGGTGAAACTTAGCCCTGTAGCTCCTAGTTTAAATACAGGTGAAACATTAGCCTGTAGCTCCTAGTTTAAATAGAGGTGAAACATTAGATCTGTAGCTCCTAGTTTAAATAGAGGTGAAACATATAGACCTGTAGCTCCTAGTTTAAAGACAGGTGAAACATAGACCTGTAGCGCCTAGTTTAAAGACAGGTGAAACTATAGATCTGTAGCTCCTAGTTTAAAGACAGGTGAAACATTAGCCCTGTAGCTCCTAGTTTAAATAGAGGTGAAACATTAGACCTGTAGCTCCTAGTTTAAATAGAGGTGAAACATTAGACCTGTAGCTCCTAGTTTAAAGACAGGTGAAACTATAGATCTGTAGCTCCTAGTTTAAAGAGAGGTGAAACTATAGATCTGTAGCTCCTAGTTTAAAGACAGGTGAAACTATAGATCTGTAGCTCCTAGTTTAAAGACAGGTGAAACTATAGATCTGTAGCTCCTGGTTTAAAGACAGGTGAAACTATAGATCTGTAGCTCTTGAAAAATATACTTTTGGGATTTTGGCATTGAGGTCTTTTATCTACTTCCCCAGAGTCAGATGACCTCGTGGACACTATTTCTATGTCTCTACATACAGACATTCTATGTCTCTCACATACATCATGTATGTGACATGTATAGACATGGGGTTTGTCTCAGGACATCATGTACATCAAGGCTTGTAGGAGAAGAGTCTGTACAGGCTAAGGAGAAGACCAAGGCTTGTAGGAGAAGAGTCTGTACAGGCTAAGGAGAAGACCAAGGCTTGTAGGAGAAGAGTCTGTACAGGCTAAGGAGAAGACCAAGGCTTGTAGGAGAAGAGTCTGTACAGGCTAAGGAGAAGACCAAGGCTTGTAGGAGAAGAGTCTGTACAGGCTAAGGAGAAGACCAAGGCTTGTAGTGGAAGAGTCTGTACAGGCTAAGGAGAAGACCAAGGCTTGTAGGAGAAGAGTCTGTACAGGCTAAGGAGAAGACCAAGGCTTGTAGGAGAAGAGTCTGTACAGGCTAAGGAGAAGACCAGGCTAGGCCAAGGCTTGTAGGAGAAGAGTCTGTACAGGCTAAGGAGAAGACCAAGGCTTGTAGGAGAAGAGTCTGTACAGGCTAAGGAGAAGACCAAGGCTTGTAGGAGAAGAGTCTGTACAGGCTAAGGAGAAGACCAAGGCTTGTAGGAGAAGAGTCTGTACAGGCTAGTCTTGTAGGAGAAGAGTCTGTACAGGCTAAGGAGAAGACCAAGGCTTGTAGGAGAAGAGTCTGTACAGGCTAAGGAGAAGACCAAGGCTTGTAGGAGAAGAGTCTGTACAGGCTAAGGAGAAGACCAAGGCTTGTAGTGGAAGAGTCTGTACAGGCTAAGGAGAAGACCAAGGCTTGTAGGAGAAGAGTCTGTACAGGCTAAGGAGAAGACCAAGGCTTGTAGTGGAAGAGTCTGTACAGGCTAAGGAGAAGCCAAGGCTTGGTCACAAATGGCACCTTATACCCTACTACACAGTGCACTACTATGGTCCCTGGTAGAAAGTAGTGCACTATATAGGGGACGGAGTATGATTTGGGATGCAGACCAATTCCAGCATGTTATTCTTTCATCTTCAAAGTTCAAGGTGCTTTGCTATCTGGTTAGTGGCACACACACACAGACACACACACACACACACACACACACACACACACACACACACACACACACACACACACACACACACACACACACACACACACACACACACACACATACACACACACACACACACACACATAACCACACACACACACACACACACGCTCTGACATCCCATCTCTGTGGGCTAATGAATAGCAAATATAGCCAACCCCGCAGACTCACACACACACACACACATAACCACACACACACATAACCAAACACACACATAACCACACACACACATAACCAAACACACACATACACACACACACACACACACACACACACACACACACACACACATAACCACACACAACCACAGCACTCCCCGCCCCGTCTGATCAGATTTGCAGACTAGAGAAACCCAGCCACGCTCGATCTGAAGCAGTTGATGCCCGGCCTCAGCATCACAACAGACTAGCATGGCCTTTTCACACACACACACACACACACACACACACACACACACACACACACACACACACACACACACACACACACACACACACACACACACACACACACACACACACACATCTTGTAGAGTCCTTGTAGAGCTAGGATGATATAGATCTGATTGTGAGATCTTGTAGAGCTAGGATGATATAGACCTGTGATGTTTATCTTGTAGAGTCCTTGGATGATATAGACCTGTGATGTGTATCTTGTAGAGCTAGGATGATATAGATCTGTGATGTTTATCTTGTAGAGCTAGGATGATATAGATCTGTGATGTTTATCTTGTAGAGCTAGGATGATATAGATCTGTGATGTTTATCTTGTAGAGTTAGGATGATATAGATCTGTGATGTTTATCTTGTAGAGCTAGGATGATATAGACCTGTGAGGCTGGTGATGGGGTGGAGGGAAACAGGAAGGACTGAGATGTCTTTTTCTATTACATTTGAGACGTTCTGTTAAAAGTCAATGATTCTATCCTTCATTATAACCCCCCCCCTCCCCATCCCCCTCAGAATCAATCTGCCGGTGCTAAGCAGGGTGGGATGTTGTTAAAGCAGACACGTCCAGGGTTAATAGAATTCTTCAGGGGTCTACAACACAGTGGGCACGAGTCCCAAATGCTTCCCTATTCACTATACAGTACACACTACTTTATATTTTCACCAGGAATGGCCCAATAGGGCTCTGTACATAAAGGTGTGCGCTAAAAAGGGACTAGTATGCCATTTGTGACAGAAACACGGAGCGATGGGGGACCCCCCCCCCCTGAGGATAAATAATAATCCCCTATCGCAACACGACGCACCTAAAAACTAATGAGACGAGGAGAGAGAAAGCGTGACTAGGTCTCAACCATCAAATAACACCATGTTCCCTATTTATATAGATATATATACAGCACACTACTTTTGACCAGGGTCCTCTGCACTCTAGTCCATTAAGTAGTGCACTACATTCGGGGGATAAGGTGTGATTTAGGACAGGAAGCCCTGGTCTCTGTCTTGTCTGGTAGTCACCTGCTAGTCCTGGGACGAACAACCTAATTATTGATATAAGGTGCTGTCTATGGTAGCCTGATTTGTGTCTTGGCCCTATGTCCAAAATGGAGCCCTATTCCCTATATAGTGGTACTACTATAGACCAGAGCCCTATTCCCTATATAGTGCACTACTTTAGACCAGAGCCCTATTCCCTATATAGTACACTACTTTAGACCAGAGCCCTATTCCCTATATAGTACACTACTTTAGACCAGAGCCCTATTCCCTATATAGTACACTACTTTAGACCAGGGCCCTATTCCCTATATAGTACACTACTTTAGACCAGAGCCCTATTCCCTATATAGTACACTACTTTAGACCAGAGCCCTATTCCCTATATAGTACACTACTTTAGACCAGGGCCCTATTCCCTATATAGTACACTACTTTAGACCAGAGCCCTATTCCCTATATAGTGCACTACTTTAGACCAGAGCTCTATGGGGGAATAGGGTGCATTCTTGGTCTGATATAGGGAAGGAAATGTTGTGGGCCCATTTTAGAGTCTTTTGATGATCATAATGGTACTGCTACTATTTATGTATATCCTGCTGATATGTACTGCTTGGTACAACCTGATAAGACTGGGAGAGAGAGAGAGACAGAGAGAGAGAGAGAGACAGAGAGAGAGAGAGAGAGAGAGAGAGAGAGAGAGAGAGAGAGAGACAGAGAGAGAGAGAGAGAGAGAGAGAGAGAGAGACAGAGAGCGAGAGAGAGACAGAGAGGGAGAGAGAGACAGAGAGAAAGAAGAGACAGACAGACAGACAGACAGACAGACAGACAGACAGACAGACAGACAGACAGACAGACAGACAGACAGACAGACAGACGAGAGATTGAGAGAGGGGAGGAGAGAGACAGACAGACAGACATAAGCGAGATGACATTATTCTGTCTCTAGTCAGGGACTATAAAGGTATAGTTACCTACAGACATTATTCTGTCTCTAGTCAGGGACTATAAAGGTATATTTACCTACAGACATTATTCTGTCTCTAGTCAGGGACTATAAAGGTATAGTTACCTACAGACATTATTCTGTCTCTAGTCAGGGACTATAAAGGTATATTTACCTACAGACATTATTCTGTCTCTAGTCAGGGACTATAAAGGTATAGTTACCTACAGACATTATTCTGTCTCTAGTCAGGGACTATAAAGGTCTAGTTACCTACAGACATTATTCTGTCTCTAGTCAGGCACTATAAAGGTATAGTTACCTACAGACATTATTCTGTCTCTAGTCAGGCACTATAAAGGTTTAGTTACCTACAGACATTATTCTGTCTCTAGTCAGGCACTATAAAGGTATAGTTACCTACAGACATTATTCTGTCTCTAGTCAGGCACTATAAAGGTATAGTTACCTACAGACATTATTCTGTCTCTAGTCAGGCACTATAAAGGTATAGTTACCTACAGACATTATTCTGTCTCTAGTCAGGCACTATAAAGGTATAGTTACCTACAGACATTATTCTGTCTCTAGTCAGGCACTATAAAGGTATAGTTACCTACAGACATTATTCTGTCTCTAGTCAGGGACTATAAAGGTATAGTTACCTACAGACATTATTCTGTCTCTAGTCAGGGACTATAAAGGTATAGTTACCTACAGACATTATTCTGTCTCTAGTCAGGGACTATAAAGGTATAGTTACCTACAGACATTATTCTGTCTCTAGTCAGGCACTATAAAGGTATAGTTACCTACAGACATTATTCTGTCTCTAGTCAGGGACTATAAAGGTTTAGTTACCTACAGACATTATTCTGTCTCTAGTCAGGGACTATAAAGGTATAGTTACCTACAGACATTATTCTGTCTCTAGTCAGGGACTATAAAGGTCTAGTTACCTACAGACATAAGCGAGATGACATTATTCTGTCTCTAGTCAGGGACTATAAAGGTATAGTTACCTACAGACATTATTCTGTCTCTAGTCAGGCACTATAAAGGTTTAGTTACCTACAGACATTATTCTGTCTCTAGTCAGGCACTATAAAGGTATAGTTACCTACAGACATTATTCTGTCTCTAGTCAGGCACTATAAAGGTATAGTTACCTACAGACATTATTCTGTCTCTAGTCAGGCACTATAAAGGTATATTTACCTACAGACATTATTCTGTCTCTAGTCAGGCACTATAAAGGTATAGTTACCTACAGACATTATTCTGTCTCTAGTCAGGCACTATAAAGGTATAGTTACCTACAGACATTATTCTGTCTCTAGTCAGGGACTATAAAGGTCTAGTTACCTACAGACATAAGCGAGATGACATTATTCTGTCTCTAGTCAGGGACTATAAAGGTCTAGTTACCTACAGACATTATTCTGTCTCTAGTCAGGCACTATAAAGGTATAGTTACCTACAGACATTATTCTGTCTCTAGTCAGGGACTATAAAGGTCTAGTTACCTACAGACATTATTCTGTCTCTAGTCAGGCACTATAAAGGTATAGTTACCTACAGACATTATTCTGTCTCTAGTCAGGCACTATAAAGGTATAGTTACCTACAGACATTATTCTGTCTCTAGTCAGGGACTATAAAGGTATAGTTACCTACAGACATTATTCTGTCTCTAGTCAGGGACTATAAAGGTCTAGTTACCTACAGACATTATTCTGTCTCTAGTCAGGGACTATAAAGGTCTAGTTACCTACAGACATTATTCTGTCTCTAGTCAGGCACTATAAAGACATTATATAGTTACAGGGACAGACATTATTCTGTCTCTAGTCAGGGACTATAAAGGTATAGTTACCTACAGACATTATTCTGTCTCTAGTCAGGCACTATAAAGGTATAGTTACCTACAGACATTATTCTGTCTCTAGTCAGGGACTATAAAGGTATATTTACCTACAGACATTATTCTGTCTCTAGTCAGGGACTATAAAGGTATAGTTACCTACAGACATTATTCTGTCTCTAGTCAGGGACTATAAAGGTATAGTTACCTACAGACATTATTCTGTCTCTAGTCAGGGACTATAAAGGTCTAGTTACCTACAGACATAAGCGAGATGACATTATTCTGTCTCTAGTCAGGGACTATAAAGGTCTAGTTACCTACAGACATTATTCTGTCTCTAGTCAGGCACTATAAAGGTATAGTTACCTACAGACATTATTCTGTCTCTAGTCAGGGACTATAAAGGTCTAGTTACCTACAGACATTAGTTACTATAAAGGTCTAGTTACGACATTATTCTGTCTCTAGTCAGGCAGACATTATTCTGTCTCTAGTCAGGCACTATAAAGGTATAGTTACCTACAGACATTATTCTGTCTCTAGTCAGGCACTATAAAGGTATAATTACCTACAGACATTATTCTGTCTCTAGTCAGGGACTATAAAGGTCTAGTTACCTACAGACATTATTCTGTCTCTAGTCAGGCACTATAAAGGTATAGTTACCTACAGACATTATTCTGTCTCTAGTCAGGGACTATAAAGGTATAGTTACCTACAGACATTATTCTGTCTCTAGTCAGGGACTATAAAGGTATAGTTACCTACAGACATTATTCTGTCTCTAGTCAGGGACTATAAAGGTATAGTTACCTACAGACATTATTCTGTCTCTAGTCAGGGACTATAAAGGTATAGTTACCTACAGACAACAAACGCCAACACTGCTCTCTCGCCTGCCTCCACCCGCCAACGCCAGCATGAAAAAGCTGTTGGTGTGTCGGTTAATGAAAACTGTACATTTCTTCAAAAGACACACAATAAAACAGCACCACTTATTTATTTATTTATCTACTCATTCATTTATTTTTTTTAATCCAACTTCAATTTTCCTCTACGCTGGTTTATACTTAAGATTGTAAATGCGAGCAAACCCACAGGGCCGTCAACGTGGTCGCAGAGCTGAATGTATTACCGACGGATTGGAAAGCTGGCTAACAATGAGAGATAACCAGGTCTGGGGCACAAATGGTACATACTACTCCCTACGTAGTACACTACATCATACTACTACCTGGTTAACAATGAGAGATAACCAGGTCTGGGGCACAAATGGTACATACTACTCCCTACGTAGTACACTACATCATACTACTCCCTGGTTAACAATGAGAGACAACCAGGTCTGGGGCACAAATGGTACATACTACTCCCTACATAGTACACTACATCATACTACTCCCTACATAGTGCACTACATAATACTACTCCCTACATAGTATACTACATCATACTACTCCCTACATAGTACACTGCATTTGACCAGAGCCCAATGGGTAGTGTGGGTACTATGGGTAGTGTACTATGGGTAGTGTACTATGGGTAGTGTGCTATGGGTAGTGTGCTATGGGTAGTGTACTATGGGTAGTGTGCTATGGTTAGTGCACTACATTTGACCAGAGCCCTATGAGTAGTGTACTATGGGTAGTGCCCTACATTTCACCAGAGCCCTATGGGTAGTGTACTATGGCTAGTGCACTACATTTGACCAGAGCCCTATGGGTAGTGTACTATGGGTAGTGTGCCTACATTTCACCAGAGCCCTATGGGTAGTGTACTATGGCTAGTGCACTACATTTGACCAGAGCCCTATGGGTAGTGTACTATGGGTAGTGTGC